>NC_074678.1:49965230-50265230 GCF_029448725.1 Salvelinus fontinalis | reverse complement strand
AGGTGCGAATTAAAAGTGAAAGTCGACATCTGCCTGAGATCAGTTTCATGAAGAAGGATGAAACGGTGAGGGCGATCAATACCACCTGGTATCAAAAGTATAGCTGGTTAACATGGAGCCTTTCACCAAGCCGCCTGTATTGCTGGCCTTGCCTGTGTTTTTGGGCATGCAAGAATTTGCTTTTAGAGGACACGAGGAGATGGAAAGTTCCTCCGACAAGGGCAACTACAAGGAGCTTCTAGAGGTAATTGCATGTCACGATGCTTTACTTGCTGAACATATCGAACTTTGACTTTATGAATTTTGAGATGTCTGAGTTTAAGTCCATAGAGAAACTCGTTGTCCAAACCTACGATGGCGCAGCTGTAATGGAATGTATCTGCTATTTGTATTTACAGCTAAGTCCCTCTCCTGTTCCCCGATTTAAGAGGGGATGACTACTCCACTCCACTACCTTTGTCAACTATGTCCTGACACGAACTAAAGCCACGACTCATGTGTGCACTCATCCACTGGCACATTGAATGTCTCCCCTCCAGGCACTGTGAGTACCCCTATACATTTTCTCTCATTCCTGTATGTAGAGTCAATCACATACACACTCACATTATTACACATCAATGATTTTACTCCTTGCTTGGACTAACTCATTCTTAGCTCTTTTGTCTAACTATGTAGTGTTTAGTGTTATTGTTTTTTGTCTTCCCAGTCAAATCCTGTCCTGCACTGGTCAAGTCTCTGAACACCTAAACTCATGCCTCATACCCTCATTCAATGACTGCTGTGATCCCTTTCCCACACGGTGTAAGTAGCCCTCTCATTCCCATTCTCCTTAATATTGTACTATACATGTATTTAATCAATGCTTTCGGTTAAAATAATTAGTCTTTGACGATTTCTCCGTGCGTTACGTGCCTGTACCATGGGTCTCCCATCCTCCTCAATTGTTCAAGTCACCAGCCTAGGCTGATGGCGTTTACACATCATGTATGGAAAGTTATGGAAAGGATGATAATGGAAAGGCTGACTTACTTTCTGGAGAGTAGAGGACTAATGTCACCAGATCAAAGTGGGCTCAGGAAAGGAAGAGGAACAACGGATCCTGTACTGTGCCTTGAGTCAAGTCATACGGAAGGCACAGGCAAATAAGGTGGTGGTGGTAGCCATTTTCTTTGATGTAGAGAAGGCTTATGATTCGATGTGGAACGAAGGCCTACTTATCACGCTGGATAACATGGGGGTTGAAGGAATGGTTTTTAACTGGATAAAGGATTTTATTTTTGGGCGATGAATAACTGAGGGTGGGGAGCTCTGTGTCAGAAAGCTATGAGGTAGATAACGGTACCCCCCAGAGAAGTGTCATTAGTCCTTTGTTGTTTTCCATTCTGATTGACGATGTATTCTCATGTGAGACCTGATATTGGGGGGTCATTGTTTGCGCATGATGGGGCACTGTGGAAGAGACGTACAAAGATTACCCATACAGCCAGAAATTTTCAAGAAGTGATTAGTGAAGTTGAGCAATGGCCCCACAGGTGAGGCTTCAAGTTTTCAGTTCAGAAAACAGATTTTTTTCTAGATGGAAGGTTGGGGAGGAAATATACTTGAAGTTGTATGGAAGGAAACTGGAGAGGGTGGGAGGATTTAGGTTCCTGGGGGTCTGATTTGACACTCAAATGACATGGGCAGAGCATATTAACAGAGTAGTTGTCAAGGGAAAGAAAATATTGAATGTGATGCATTGCTTGTCAGGAATGGGGTCAGATAGAATGCCGTTGAAAATGCAATATATAGCAATATAAATTAGATGTAATCCAGGCCCAAGCCCTAAGAATATACTATGTTGTGGAGACCTCAGGACCCCTCTGGTGGCAGCAATGGAGGTCAAGTTGGGAGAGGTGGCGTTAAAGTTAAGAAGACAAGGACATACGGTTACACACCCTACAAAAAAAAGGTACTCCAAGAGTGCTCGGAACATGAACGAAATCTGAATACAAGCTTTGGGTGGAAAGGCAATGGCATGGTGAGAGAGATGGGGTTGTTTGTAAGGGAGCTTAGCCCCTCTGGCTCTTCCTGCTATCCCACCTTGGTTTCTCCCTCAGCCACTGATAAATCTAGGATTGCTTCACAATACTATGCTTTCTTGAATATATTCACAGATGGATCTAAGGACCCTAAAACAGGCAGGACAGGTGCAGATTTGAGTGTTTCTGAGTTTTAAGGTGACAGTGACAAAAAGAGCAACGAATAATTGATCTGTTTACACAATGGAGTTGTTGACAATACTATTGTCTGCAGAGTGGGTGGAAGAGATGAGGCCAGACAGGGTAGTCATCTGCTCTGACTCCTGTGCAGCACTGATGCGTTTAAATGAATTTGTGTCTCAGAGCAGACAGGATGTAGTGTATGAGGTTTTTGCGTTGCTTGTATAGGGTGAAACACATGGGGGCCTTTGAGAAATTCCTCTGGGTTCCAGCTCATGTTGGAGTAGAGGAGAATAAGGAGGTGGGTGTTGTCGCCAAACGGGCTATTAAACATCTTAACGTTGAGATGGAGTTGTCAATCAGTCAAGCAGAAGCCAAGGGGTTAATAAGAACAGTGGTTAAAAACAAATGGCAAGAGTTGTGGAACAGGGAGAGAAAGGGACGACACCTGTATAAGATCCAGGAAAAAGTGGCGGCTGGGAGGTCCTGAGGCCGAGAGAGAAGGGAGAAAAGTATAATCACAAAGCTGAGACTGGAACACACAAGGCTCAATTGTACATTGTAATTTGTGGGGAAACATCTGACTGGGAGGTGTGATCATTGTCAGGAGACAGTGAAACATGCTCTATTTCTTTTTTTTCAATTTTGTTTTTTTCTAAAAAAAAAAAAAATCTTTTTTTTATAATTTTTATCCCATTTTCTCCCCAATTTTCGTGGTATCCAATCGCTAGTAATTACTACCTTGTCTCATCGCTACAACTCCCGTACGGGCTCGGGAGAGACGAAGGTCGAAAGCCATGCGTCCCCTGAAGCACAACCCAACCAGCCGTACTGCTTCTTAACACAGCGCGCCTCCAACCCGGAAGCCAGCCGCACCAATGTGTCGGAGGAAACACCGTGTACCTGGCCCCCTTGGTTGGCGCGCACTGCGCCCGGCCCGCCACAGGGGTCGCTGGAGCGCGATGAGACAAGGATATCCCTACCGGCCAAACCCTCCCTACCCCGGACGACGCTATGCCAATTGTGCGTCGCCCCACGGACCTCCCGGTCGGCTGCGACAGAGCCTGGGCGCGAACCCAGAGACTCTGGTGGCGCAGTTAGCACTGCGATGCAGTGCCCTAGACCACTGCGCCACCCGGGAGGCCCAACATGCTCTATTTCAGTGAAACATGGGGGATGGGGGGGGGAAGCGATTGTTATTACATTTGAGTAATGGGGTTTGAAGAGCCAGGATGAAGTGAACTGCTGGGGACATTTTCAGGGGATGTAATATTTAATTATGTATTTCCTTTCCTTAGGAAGACAAGAATATTGGGTAGGATTTAGACCTTCAACTGTCTCTGGTCCACACTCCAGTCCCGTTGGTGGCGGTAATCACCTTAAAGTTAGTTGCCAAACCCATATAATATCCACAGAAGAAGAATGCATCAGTGAGAAAAACTGATGTTGGCAGAGCTATGCCTCATGTTAGAGCTTTCTCTTTAGGTAGCCAACAAAGCCTGAATCTCGTGTTCTCACCTGTTTAGATTGGTCCGTATTCTTTGTAACTCCCTATCCTATGTTCTTGTGTGTTTTTTCTTTTAGTTTGTCTTTTCTGAGGCAAATCTAGTGGGCATCCATGGTGGGTGTCTTTTAGGTCCCTTTCTAGTTCCTTTGCTGACATACAGTGGACACATTCAGAACCAGTTTGAAACCCCTTCTGTTATGGTTTGTTTGTGTAAGTGACTTCTTTGTTCCCTTTTCTGTTGAGCGATGACATCTAGGGTTGTCTTTGGGGGGAAATAGGAAAATTATCATTTTAAATATAAGAAAACATGTTTATGCTTGAGATCATGCATATCTTTATATTGTATTTTATTGGGATCCCCATTAGCCGACGCCAATGGCGACAGTTAGTCTTCCTGGGGTCCAACACAACGAAAAAGACATTACAGACAAAAAGACTATTGCATATTGGTCAAACATGATAAAGTCGTCCTGAATTAGGCTAGGAGCTCAGCGTTTCTATGTGTGTCAGCCTTGACAACTGCTATAGGGCTTCTGTTTTTTTTTTACATCTTTTAAGGTGGTTAAAAATGGGTAATTGCTTACACTATTTTGGAAACACAAAGATGTCTGAGGACTGGGTTTGTAAAAAATATATTTTGGGGTGTTACTGTTGACCTTCAGAAAGTAGCTACTACTTGTGCTCTACATATGTCTTTTTATACCGCTGATAATAATACTAGAGAATAATACTAGAGAAAACCAAGAGAAGGGATTGGTCCATTCAAATAAATGGTTCAGTTCACATAGTCATTTGTTTCAGTTTTGAGAGATCATCCCTGGGCTTTACCCCCTCTGCTGCATTTGAGATGTCCCTAGAGGACATTAAACAACAAGACTAGGACGTTTGGGGGCTCCTGAGTGACGCGGGGGCTCCCGAGTGGCGCAGCGGTCTAAGGCACTGCATCTCAGTGCTAGAGGCGTCACTACAAACCCTGGTTCAATTCCAGGCTGTATCACAACTGGCCGTGATTGGGAGTCCCATAGGGCGGCGCACAATTGGGCCAGGGCCATTCGGGTTTGGCCAGGGTAGGCCGTCATTGTAAATAAGAATTTGTTCTTAACTGACTTGCCTAGTTAAATAAAAAAAGAACTCTGGAGCTCCTTCAGAGTGACCATCGGGTTCTTGGTCACCTCCCTGACCAAGGCGCTTCTCCCCCGATTGCTCATTTTGGCCGCGCGGCCAGCTCTAGGAAGAGTCTTGGTGGTTCCAAACTTCTTCCATTTAAGAATGATGTAGACTACTGTGTTCTTGGGGACCTTCAATGCTGCAGACATTTTTTGGTGTCCTTCCCTCAGAGCCTGGTTCCTCTCTAGGTTTCTTCCTAGGTTCCTGCCTTTCTAGGGAGTTTTTCCTAGCCAGTGTGCTTCTACATCTGCATTTCTTGCTGTTTGGTGTTTTAGGCAGGGTTTCTGTATAGCACTTTGTGACATCTGCTGATGTAAAAAGGGGTTTATAAATACATTTGATTGATTCATAGATTATCTACCACCAGCCTAATTGTAACCAAATATTCAAACAGAGATTCAGTGAAAACAAAAATCTGACATTGATTGATTTACCTAGAGTCCCCACCCTAGTCTCAAAGCCAATCAAAATGGTGCTGAAATCATCGTTGATAACACACGGCTATTGCTTTAAATTATTTAAAATGGTTGGATGACTGGGAGTTTCAGTAAGCAACAATGTGATATTAATTCCCACAGTAATTATTTATTGATCCATCCAGTTGCGGTTAAGACAACGTGCATGCATAGTGTTGGGCTTTGCCAAGTGATGGGTGGATGAATCTTTTAACACATTTCAATCAGTATTCTCGAAACAATCCTACAGCATTGAGTCTGCCTCATCTGTCCAGCGCCTCCCTATTCTCTGTGTTGGTAGCTCCCTCTTGAGTTTCTGGTTGTAGGCAGGGAGTAGGTACAGAGAGACGCGATCTGATTGGCCGAAATGGGAGGTGGGGGAAGGCTATATAGTTTGTCTATACACGGTCAAGCACTCTAGATCATCTTGTGGAGCAGGATACATGTTTGGGATATTATCTGATATTTGTTTTTTAGACAGGCTTTGTTAAAGTCACCCGTGACAATAAAGATTTATTCCGGGTGAGA
Organism: Salvelinus fontinalis; assembly: GCF_029448725.1. Taxonomy (NCBI): domain Eukaryota; kingdom Metazoa; phylum Chordata; class Actinopteri; order Salmoniformes; family Salmonidae; genus Salvelinus; species Salvelinus fontinalis. The sequence goes on along the minus strand of NC_074678.1, from coordinate 50,259,369 downwards.
GGGGCAGAGCTGTTGTAGTAGGAATCATGGAACAAGAACATGAATATTGGGACACAGAAACCTGGATTTCTGAGGAGGAATGGAGGTGGGAAAAAGGAAGGTTGAAGAGAATGAGGAAAGCAGAGGTTGGATTTGAATCTGAGGAAAATGGCGATTAAAAATGGAGCTGGGGTGTTGAAGAAGATTGATGTGAAGTGTAAACAGAGTGAGCTGTGAGCCAGACCAGTTCTGGGAGGAAAACGGAAGTGAATGAGGGACGAGTTAAGTGAGGTGGAAGCCGAGCATTGAATCGTTGGACATAAAGAAGAATCTGGTCCAGAAGGAGTGACATTTTTGGAGAAAGTGCCTTTTGGCAGATCCATTTGTGTTTATGGTCATGTCGCAACAGTGTGTAGGAGGGAGACTCCAAGATGTGGGAAGAGTGCAGAATGACATGGGTTATGGAACCCCTACCTGTCCCAGACCTGCTGTTTTCAACTCTTAATGATCGGCTATGAAAAGCCAACTGAGATTTATTCCTGATTATTATTTGACCATGCTTGTCATTTATGAACATTTTGAAAATCTTGGCTCTCTCTAATTTTCTCCTTCTCTCTTTCTTTCTCTCGGAGGACCTGGGCCCTAGGACCATGCGTCGGGACTGCCGCCCGTGGTGACTCCTTGCTGTCCCCAGTCCGCCTGGCCTTGCTGCTATTCCAGTTTCAGCTGTTCTGCCTGCGGTTATGGAACCGCCACCTGTCCCAGACCTGTTGTTTTTCAACTCTTAATGATCAGCTATGAAAAGCCAACTGAAAATTATTCATGATTATTATTTGGCCATGCTTGTCACTTATGAACATTTTTGAACATCTTGGCATAGTTCTGTTATAATCTCCACCCGGCACAGCCAGAAGAGGACTGGCCACCCCTCATAGCCTGGTTCCTCTCTAGGTTTCTTCCTAGGTTTTGGCCTTTCTAGGGAGTTTTTCCTAGCCACCGTGCTTCTACACCTGCATTCTAGCTGTTTGGGGTTTTAGGCTGGGTTTCTGTACAGCACTTCGAGATATTATCTGATGTACGAAGGGCTATATAAAATAAAATTGATTGATTGATTGATTGATAGTGGACTTGTGATATTTCTTTGTGTTTCTTCTGATCAGAGGGAGCAGGAACTCCGTGTCACGCAACTTGGGTCAAGATCTGTTTCTTGCTTTGCTCTTAGGAATAGGGCTCCATTGAAAAAATGAGTTATTTCTGGGGTAGTGTTAAGTGTGGAGCAGAAGCGATTGGTTGAGAATTCCAGGTGTTTGTGACGCCCGCCGTTTGGTGCGTCGCAGACCTGGTGGGGAGCATGGTGAAACAGAGGAGTCCCCGTCAGTCCTTTTAAGTTTTGAGTCCGCCTCTACCCGACAAAGTCATGTTAGGATATATCAGTTATCCTGTTAGACCTTTTGTGCCGAATCCACTGCATTGTTTTAGGTGCAACGTTTATTGTCATGTCGCAACAGTGTGTAGGAGGGAGACTCCAAGATGTGGGAAGAGTGCAGAATGACATGGGACAGAGGAGTGTGTAGTTTCGGTGGATAAAGTTGTGTGTCAACTGTAGGGGTGCCCACGTTGCTGGGGATCGGAAGTGTCCAGTGCGAGAGAGGCAGGTTGAAGTGGCCAGAGTAAGAGTAATGCAGTGCCGAAGGAGTTGTATGCTGAGGCTGTGAAGAAAGTTGAGGGTGAGGGATCCCAAGAGGATTCCAGTGAGTAGTAGATTTGTGCCAGCCTAGGGGGATAGGCCAACGAGTGATTTATGCTTCAGTAAGGTTGTCTTGGCGTTCATAGCAATGGCAATCACAGAAAATAGATGTTGTGGTGGCTGCTGCAGAGAAGTATTTGGGTATATGAGATTTGACTTCAGAGTGACAAGGTGTGTTGAGTGGTTGGCTGTTTTATTTGTCTTTAAAGAAAAGCGGGAGACTTAGGTTCATGTTTTAAGTGTCCCGATGTTTCTGTTGTTACGGGGCTATCACTCTGTTTGTAGTGCGCCTGCGCAGCAGTCTTATTGTTGATGAACCTGGCCTTAGTGCAATGGCAACCATGTAGTGTGCTAATACGGTTTAGTAAACGTTGTTAAACTGGAACCTTGTCGTTGTGTCATTTCGAGTTAATCGTGGCTTCTCATCCTCCCAGGCCGTTGGCATGGTGCAGGAGCAGATAGGGTCAAAGTAGTGGAATCGGGTCGTGGGTTTATATTGAGTGTAGGTGGCAGCTGCAGAGAAGTACATGGGAGATTTTATTGCCGAATAGTTATTCTTTTTTTCCAATTTTTATTAAAGTGGTAAATAGGTGTAGGTTTGGTTGGTGATGCAATGATATTTTGTTTTGTATCACAAATGTAACGTGATTGAACACGCTACCACACAGTAGGTGGGGGCATGCACAAACAAAATGTGCGAGCGCCATGATACCAACGAAGAAGAAGCGGGTTTCTTGCTGGCTAATCTTGTATACTTTGCTGAGTGCCGTTGTTGTTGTTTGCTAGCGGTGGTATGTACACAGCTCTGATGATAATAACGCAAGTGAATTCCCTCAGCGTATAGTGGGGTCAGCATTTTAGCATCAGGGACTCCAGGTTGGGTGAACAGAAGCTTTTCAACTTCGGTACATCAGGAATTGTTTATGAGGGAACATTACCCCTCCCCCCGACTCTTACCAGAAGCCGCTGTTAGATCCTTTTGGAATATGGTGACGCCATCAGGTTGAGTAGCAGAGTGGAGCATATCACTAGTCAATGTCCAATCTCCAGACAACAAGGTGAACGAAATTAGGGCACGAGTTGCCTTTCAGAGATTGTAACTTTTTCTGTTTCATGGAAACATGGCTCACTCTGGATATGTTGTCAGAGTCGGTACAGCCACCTGGTTTCTTCATGCTTCGCGCCGACAGCAACAAACATCTCTCTGGTAACAAAGGCGGGGGTGTATGCCTTATGATTAACGACTCGTGGTGTAATCATAACAACATACAGGAACTCAAGTCCTTTTGTTCACCTGACCTAGAATTCCTTACAATCAAATGCCGACCGCATTATCTTCCTAGAGAATTCTCTTCGATTATAGTCACAGCCGTGTATATCCCCCCCAAGCAGATACTGTGATGGCCCTGAAAGAACTTCACTGGACTCTATGTAAACTGGAAACCATATATCCTGAGGCTGCATTTATTGTAGCTGGGGATTTTAACAAAGCTAATCTGAGAAAAAGTCTTCCTAAATTCTATCAGCATATTGAATGCGTGACACGATTTGGTAGCACTCTGGATCACTGCTACTCTAACTTCCACGATGCATACAAAGCCCTCCCCTGTCCTCCATTCGGCAAATCTGATCATGACTCCATTTTATTGCTCCCCTGCTACAGACAAACACTAAAACAGAAAACGCCCGTGCTCAGGTCCATCCAACGCTGGTCTGACCAATCGGATTCTACGCTTCAAGATTGCTTTGATCACGTGGACTGGGATATGTTCCGCATAGCCTTGGACAATAATTTTGATGTATACACTGACTCTGTGAGCGAGTTTATTAGCAAGTGCATCGGAGATGTGGGATCCACTCTGACTATTAAAACATTTCCTAACCAGAAACCGCTTTTAAACATGGCAAGGCGACTGGAAACATGAATACAAACAGTGTAGCTATTCCGTCCGCAAGGCAATCAAACAAGCAAAGCGTCAGTATAGAGTCGCAATTAAACGGCTCAAACACGAGACGTATGTGGCAAGGTCTACAGTCAATCACGGATTACAAAAAGATAAACAGCCCCGCCATGGACACCGACGTCTTGCTCCCAGAAAAATTAAACAACTTCTTTGCTCGCTTTGAGAACAGTACAGTGCCACTGACACGGCCCGCTACCAAAGCCTGTGGGCTCTCCTTCTCCGTGGCTAACATGAGTAAAATATTTTAAAGTGTTAACCCTCGCAAGGCCGCCGGACCAGACGGCATCCCTAGCCGCGTCTTCAGAGTATGCGCAGACCAGCTGTCTGGTGTGTTTACGGACATATTCAACCAATCCCTATCCCAGTCTACTGCCCACATGCTTCTAGATGGCCACCATTGTTCCTGTTCCCAAGAAAGCTAAGGTAACTGAGCTAAATGACTATTGCCCCGTAGCACTCACCTCTGTCATCATGAAGTGCTTTGAGAGACTAGTCAAGGATCATATCACCCACCCTACCTGATACCCTAGACCCACTCCAATTTGCTTACCGCCCCAATAGGTCCCCTGACGATGCAATCGCCATCACACTGCACACTGCCCTATCCCATCTGGACAAGAGGAATACCTATGCAAGAAGGCTGTTCATTTACTACAGCTCAGCATTTAACACCATAGTACCCTCCAAACCCGTCATTAAGCTCGAGAAGACCCAGCCCTGTGCAACTGGGTCATGGACTTTCTGACGGGCCGCCCCCAGGTGCTGAAGGTAGGAAACAACATCTCCACCCCACTGATCCTCAACACTGGGGCTCCTCAAGGGTGCGTTCTCAGCCCTCTCCTGTACTCCCTGTTCACCCATGACTGCGTGGTCATGCACACTTCCAAGTCAATCATCAAGTTTACAGATACCACAGTGGCAGGCTTAATTACCAACAACGACGAGACGGCCTACAGGGAGGAGGTGACGGCCCTCGGAGTGTGGTGTCAGAAAAATAACCTCTCACTCAATGTCAACAAAACAAAGGAGATGATCGTGGACTTCAGGAAACAGCAGAGGGAGCACCCCCACCCTGTCCACATAGACGGGACCGTAGTGGAGAAGGTGGAAAGTTTTAAGTTCCTCGGCATACACATCACGGACAAATTGAAATGGTCCACCACACAAATAGCGTGGTGAGGAGGCTGGAGGCTGAAGAAATTTGGTTAGTCATCTCAATCACTCACAAACTTTTACAGATGCACAATCGAGAGCATCCTGTCGGGCTGTATCACCACCTGGTACGGGCAACTGCACCACCCTTAACCGCAAGACTCTCCAGAGGATAGTGCGGTCTGCACAACGCATCACCGGGGGCGAACCACATGCCCTCCAGGACAACAACCACTCGAGCCACTGCCTGTTCACCCCGCTATCATCCAGAAGGCGAGGTCAGTACAGGTGCATCAAAGCTGGGACCGAGAGATTGAAAAACAGCTTCTATCTCAAGGCCATCAGACTGTTAAACAGCCATCACAATCATAATGAGGCTGCTGCCAACATACAGACTTGAAATCATTGGCCACTTTAACAAATGGATCGCTAGTCACTTTAATAATGCCACTTTAATAATGTTTACATGTCTTGCATTACTCATCTCATAAGTATATACTGTATTTTATACATCTGTTGCATCTTGCCTATGCCACTCAGTCATTGCTCATCCATATATTTGTATGTTTATTTTCTTATTCCATTCCTTTACTTAGATTAGTGTGTATTAGGTAGTTGTTGTGGAATTGTTAGATATTGCTTCACTGTCGGAAGTAGAAGCACAAGCTTTTTGCTTCACTCGCAATAACATCTGTTAACCATATGTATGTGACCAATGAAATAACATTTGATTTTTTTAAAGGATATTTTTGCTGACCAGCTAGGTTTCCATCCAATTGGCGATAGATTTCCATGGAAATATTCTAAATTCCGCATTTTCCCACCAGAGATGTTTCCATCCGATTTAATTGTTGAGGATTAATGGCTGTCCGTGATGACATAGTGCACATATACACTTCTGCGGTTAAATTTCCATGTACTGAAAAAGATGAACATTTTATGGGTTTCCATCGCATTTTCAACTCTACTGGTTTTGTCACAAAAACAGGTATAGCCTACTACATGATGAGATTATTATGGGCAAAATAATTTTTATTTGCCAAACTGCAGCCAAGCATCGATCATCATGTTTTATTATTTATTTTATTTCACCTTTATTTAACCAGGTAGGCTAGTTGAGAACAAGTCCTCATTTACAACTGCGACCTGGCCAAGATAAAGCAAAGCAGTTTGACACATACAGCAACACAGAGTTACACATGGAATAAACAAACATACAGTAGAAAAAAAGTCTATATACATTGTGTACAAATGAGTTAAGGCAATAAATAGGCCATGGTGGCGAAGTAATTACAATATAGCAATTAAACACTGGAATGGTAGATGTGCAGAAGATGAATGTGCAGCAAGTAGAGATACTGGGGTGCAAAGGAGCAAGATAAATAAATAAATACAGTATGGGGATGAGGAAGTTGGATGGGTTATTATTTACAGATGGGCTATGTACAGGTGCAGTGATCTGTGAGCTGCTCTGACAGCTGGTGCTTAAAGCTAGTGAGGGAGATATGTGTCTCCAGCTTCTAGATTTTTGCAGTCCATTACCGTCATTGGCAGCAGAGAACTGGAAGGAAAAGCAGAGGCTTTGGGGGTGACTATGAAGATATACCTGCTGGAGCGCGTGCTACGGTGGGTGCTGCCATGGTGACCAGTGAGCTGAGATAAGTCGGGGCTTTACCTAGCAAAGACTTGTAGATGACCTGGAGCCAGTGGGTTTGGCGACGAGTATGAAACGAGGGCCAGCCAACGAGAGCTTACAGGTCGCAGTGGTGGGTAGTATATGGGGCTTTGGTGACAAAACAAATGGCACTGTGATAGACTGCATCCAATTTGTTGAGTAGAGTGTTGGAGGCTATTTTGTAAATGACATCGCCGAAGTCGAGGATCGGTAGGATGGTCAGTTTTACGAGGGCATGTTTGACAGCATGAGTGAAGGATGCTTTGTTGTGAAATAGAAAGTCGATTTTAGATTTAATTTTGGATTGGAGATGTTTAATGTGAGTCTGGAAGGAGAGTTTACAGTCTAACCAGACAGCTAGGTATTTGTAGTTGCCCACATATTCTAGGTCAGAACCGTTCAGAGTAGTGATGCTGGACGAGCGGGCAGGTGCGAGCAGCAATCGGTTGAAGAGCATGTATTTAGTTTTACTTGCATTTAAGAGCAGTTGGAGGCCACGGAAGGAGAGTTGTAATGCATTGAAGCTCGTCTGGAGGTTAGTTAACACAGTGTCCAAAGAAGGGCCAGAAGTATACGGTATATAAGTATAAGTATATGGTGTCGTCTGCGTAGAGGTGGATCAGAGAATCACCAGCAGCAAGAGCGACATCATTGATGTATACAGAGAAGAGAGTCGGTCCGAGAATTGAACCCTGTGGCACCCCCATAGAGACTGCCAGAGGTACAGGACAACAGGACCTCCGATTTGACACACTGAACTCTATCAGACAAATAGTTGGCGATGCAATCAATTGAGAAACCAAGGCTGTTGAGTCTGCCAATAAGAATGTGGTGATTGACAGAGTCGAAAGCCTTGGCCAGGTCGATGAATATGGCTGTACAGTATTGTATCTTATCGATGGCGGTTATGATATCGTTTAGGACCTTGAGCGTGGCTGACGTGCACCCATGACCAGCTCTGAAACCAGATTGCATAGCGGAGAAGGTATGGTGGAATTCGAAATGGTCGGTAATCTGTTTGTTAGCTTGGTTTTCGAAGACCTTAGAAAGGCAGGGTAGGAGGGATATAGGTCTGTAGCAGTTTGGGTCTAGAGTGTCTCCCCCTTTGAAGATGTCACCAGAATAAGACCATCAATATTTTTTGGAAAGGACCATCAAGCTCATCACCATGCACTTTCACCACTCTTTGAAGTTCATTGTAACCGATTTCATCTGTAGCCTAATAAACTGCATACTTTCCCGATTATGGGAGGACCACACAACACATTGCGTGACTCACAAGATTACCTCAGAGGTTTGTACCAAGTTCTGCAGGTGTTCCACAAGTGTGTTACTAACCAGGTTTCCATCCAACCTTTTTATGCAAGTAATGTACATGTAGGATAAAAATAAATTCACGACAGGCTTGATGGAAACAGCTAATTTGTTTATAAACTTTTGAAATGTTGACTAAACAAAATATGCTAGACCAGGTGGGATCTTTTTGTGTCTGTAAAATGTATTATGCGAGAACTGATGGTGGAAACGCCTTTATTCGCAAATATTGATATATAGTAATAATCATCATATTGAAGTAGAGTCGAGAGACCCTGACCTCTTGGAAATAGAGAGCAGGATCTGGTCTGTTACCACTAGTTTATATAACAGCATCAAGAAGACAAAGGACCTCACCATTCACCAGAAGAGGTCAGACATGCAGAGCAGAATGTCCAGCCATACACCCACAGAGGACTCAAAAGTCTTGGGACTGAGGAGTACCTTTGTTTGACAAGCCAAGACTTGAGGCAAGCTAGTAAGAGTGTACCTGACCTGTCCAGTTTGAACCATGAAGTGGCGCTACACGGGTGTCAGCAAGAGTTCAAAACTTCTGAAACTGAAACAGACGAGGCTCTTCTGACCAATAATAATAAAGGCCATTTCAACAATTTTGACCTCATGTGAGGACGAGATATCAAATTAATTACAATCTGATGTGTTCCTTGAGGTCAACGTGTTGGTAGGTGGTGTTCGGTCTCAGCTGAAGAACATCTTGTCAAGATCCCCAACAAACACATGGTTTTAGTTACTCTGCTCAGTGGTCCTGGAAATCTCTCCAGATCATAAAATGTTTTGATGATCTAGTCACGTTGGTGGAGTTTAAACACTTGATTGATGTAAATATCATAGAAGAGTGTAATACTTTTTAGAACAGCAGTTTATTTTTCCTGACTTTTTTTTAACGTAATATGTAATTGTTGTACTGTATGTGTGTCTATAGTTTTGTTTAATGTTGTGCTAGTGTATGTAAGTTGTTTGGTCTGAAACTTTGTTCCCCCTGCTGCTATTGGACCAAGTCTCTCTTGAAAAAGAGATATCTCAATGAGAAAAAACCTGTATAAATAAAGGTACATTTAAAAAAATAAAAAATACTCCAGTTTATCTACTGTACATCCACCACCTCTACTGATATTATACAAACCATGGTGAAAGACCTGCAGGAGCTCACTCAGACCATCCAATCATCTGACATGGCGTCTGGCACCTTCCAGCTCGCCACTGGACAGATTTCTGAGAAAAGGATCTGTTCTGTTGCTTGTAACATCTATCACAGTCTGCAATGTAAGATGAAGGAGTTCCTCAGAAAATATATGCACATACAAACCTTTATAAAGCAGTTCTGCATCACAAAGAGCTAGTCTCGGCCATCTTGGGGTCAACCGGAGCAGTGTTATACCTTATGCAAAAGATAACTGGACATTCCGCATGAATTATTACCTAAGATCAAGTCCTCCGAAAAGATTTGAGCAACCACTAATCCCTTGGGATCCATGCTGAAGGATATTGGCATGGTCCGTTGTAGGAGTGCTGACAGCCAAAATAAACTAATGCCCTCTTCTTCAGGCTCCTCCATCTCTCCAACACCTACTTTCAAAATCAAGACAGTCAGCATGGGACTTTGCCTTACCTGGTACTCCCATCCCCACTGAGTTACCTGCTCAGAGTGACTGCCCAATTGTAAGAAACACGATCATTTGAGGACTTGTTTCACACAGAGGACTTACTTCCCGCACCTTTTTCAGACAAAGGCAAGCTGCTGGGGTGGGAGAGAACAAGATGGCGGAAGACACACAGGAAGATGGACCGGTTGCTTCTCAACCTGACGACCTCCAATCCACAGGTAGAAAATTGAGAAGATGAAATTTCCACTAGGACCATCCACATTTTCAGATAGGATAAGATAGCCACAGGTCCTAACATTGGCAGCAGCCAAAAGTGCTTCTGACTCCATACGTTCAAGGATGAAATGGGGAAAGGAACACAGCGTGTGTGTGTGTGTGTGGCGTCAGTATACGTGTATGTGTGTGCATATACTGTAGTGTATGTACATGTGTGTGGGTTTGTGTGTGTCAGCGTGTGGGTAGAGTCTTTTGAGTGTGCATAGTCAGTGCAAAATAGTGTCAATACAGATAGTCCGGGTAACCATTTGATTAACTATTTAGCCATCTTATGGCTTGGGGATAGAAACTGTCTCCGACCCTGTGGGTCCGAGGCCCGATGCTCCGGTATCGCTTGCCGGACGGTAGTAGAGAGAACAGTCTATGGCTTGGGTGGCTGAAGTCTTAAAAAAAATGTTCAGGCCTTCCTCTGACACCGCCTGATGACACCGCTGATTAAACCGTTAGCTCATTACACAGGTGCACCTTGTGCTGGGGACAATAAAAGGCCATTCTATAATGTACAGTTTTGTCTCACAACACAATGCCACAACAGATGTCTCAAGTTTTGAGGGAGCGCTACTATAAGCCGCCTCTAAAGTAGTTTTAGAGAATTTGGCAGTACACCCAACCGGCCTCACAACCGCAGACATGTAACCACGCCAGCCCAGGACCTCCACATCCAATAATGGCAGGCCATTATTTGGGATGTACTGGACCGTCCGCACCAACCTCTGTAGGGCTTTGCGGTCGAGGGCAGTGCAGTTGCCATACCAAGCAGTGTTGCAGCCATTCAAGATGATGTCAATGGTGCAGCTGTATAACTTTGAGGATCTGAGGGCTCATGCCAAATCTTTTCAGCCTCCAGAGGTACTGTCGAGCCCTCTTCACGACTGTACGAGTATGTGTGGACCATGTTAAGTTCTTAGTGACAGCCCAGTCGATGTGTTCCCTGTAGTTCACGCTCTTACTAACATTGAGGGATTGTTGTCCTGGCACCACACTACCAGGCTATGTGCCTTTTCCCACCAACCAGGGTTTCAAGGAAGTTGACAAAGACCTCTCTCCTCAAGGGTACATAGAGAGCCTCTGAACTTCTGTGAATATGTACTTTACAGGTAAGTCCTACTGTTGCTTAGGCTGCTGCTCAGTCAAGACTAAGATATTATCCTTTAACCAGTTCATTTGGAAAAACGTTGTACTCTCCTCTGAACTGCTGCACATCACCCATACTAGAATCTTTTTCTTTGCAGAGTCAATTAAACATTCTCAGCTCATTGGCTCCATAGGGAGAGGCTTCAAATCAAATGATTTTCCTCATTAAATGACATCGCATGTATTTGTTGCCATTCATTTGCATTTTAGTTGGGGATTGTGTGGTGACTAACCACAACCTGTGAAATAATTTAAGCAGATGAGAATTTGTCAAATGATGCATCTGTTCTGCTGAAAAATGTAAATAAAGTGAATGTACACGAGTGTGTCAAATTAGTTGCAAGTGTCAAAACAGAATTCAAGAATATCACTTAACAAATATTCCTTTTATTTTCAAGACAGCAAATAGCCAATCAAATATTAACATGAGTGAAATGAAATACAAATTTCATTTGCAGTGAATAATTGTCTTGTCCAGCAACTCAACGACAGCGAATCAATGGCATCATTAGAGAAGCGTATTCACGAACTCAAAATGGAAAGGCTTAAAGACAAATGACATTCACCTGACACCACATTAGATAATGCATATCCACTAACACTGCCCAAGTGTTTCTTACCTGTCAAGAGGACTGATATCAAAATATCAAGTCGTTAAATATACTGAAAATTATGTGGAATCAAAAAGGAACTTAGCCTCCCCCTCCCTCTTCATAGCAATGTGACACGGTTTGTTACAGTCAATGTTTTCTACATAAAATTATAAAAAAGACAGACTTATCAGTTTTTTTTTTAAATCGTCAAAAACAGCAACCGTCCTTGGGTGTTCCTGAGTCCACAATAAAATGTTAAACTAGACACGCTGTTGGGAGTTCTGGAGGCAGCAGAACGTGGTTGGCGGTCAATCAAGGGCACTTTCTGTCCACACACTGCTTACCGCCCTCCTCGTACTCTTGTTTCGAGATCCACATTTGCTGGAAAGTTCCCTAGGGTAAAAGAAAACATGACACTTATTAGGCCAAAGTAATATCATGTTATAATAAAAAATAAAAAAAATCAGGCAAACACACAAATCATAGTGAGCAAGTGACCAGAAGTGTTGCAATACAGTGAAAGTATATGGAAGTGAACTCACTAGTGATGCCAGGATGGAGCCTCCTATCCAGGCACTGAACCTGCGCTCCACTGTTGTGTTGTTGGCTATCAACTTCAGCCTCATGCTCTGAACAGAGGAGAGAAGACAGGCACCATGATTACTAACCTTAAGAGTACCACAAATGGATGAAGTAAGCCAGTGAGAAGTAGTTTAGTGTAGCACTCACAGGGGGGGTCTTCTGAGAGAGTTCTCTGGTGAGTCGGTCCGTGAAGCCAGAGATGAGTGTGTTGCCGCCGGTGACCACCACACTACCATAAAGACCCTGGGACAAAGGTCAAAAGTCAGTTCTGTAGAACCTCTTTATTCAAGTGGAGAAAAAGGTCAACTGGCCTCAACCTGGCTTTAACATGTCATTCTGAATAACATAAACATACCAAGTATCACTCACAAAATACATAGGTCTTGAATGTGGGCACCTACCGGCCGAATATCAATGTCACACATTCCCACACTGGTGGTCACCACGTGGCCGACTCCCAACATGGTGTTGCCAGACAGACCCTGTGGAGGAGAACCGGAACAGACGGTTAGAACACTGACCATTCTGAACACCACATTTCAGACAGGTCCGGTCACATAGAATGATTAAGGCTTTTTGGCAATCTGTGATTCTTACCTTGGCATTGGAGGGGTCGAAAAGGCCCTCTGGAATCTTCAGCCTCTCTGCCCCAAAGTCACAGTTGTATCCATTGGGCAGCTCGTAGTGAACTGTGGGCATCTGGGCTGCAACTCTGCGGGAGAGATGATTACATTTCAAAAGAATGAGAATTAACCCTTTAAGGGACAGAACTATTCTGTGGTGGTTATTGTGAAATGTTTGAATGGAGTAGATTATGGTGGACTCACTGTTCATCGTACGGCGAGTCTGAAACCTGCAGCACGGAGGCCTGGAAATCCTGGATCACAGTCTGGAGGTAGGGCGAAAAACATAAAATATTCAAGCAGCAGGGCTTGACATTAACTTTTTTAGCCACTTGTAGGACAGATTTTTTTACTTGTCTAAAAGCTCGTCACTTATCCCACCCCCCAAAAAATATCCTTTATAAATTAAGAGGGCCGATCTAAAGATGCATCAAAGAGCATGGGTAATATGACTAGGATTATGCCTTTGACTGCTGCACAATAAAATAAAGTTGATTTGAAAATTAATAGAACATAAGAAAAATTATGGTTTCAATGACAAAGTATTTTAAATAATTCTCAACATTTTCATGGTCGTATTTTGGTTAGGCTAGGCTACTTTAAAACAAGACATGCTTCATAAAATTACATAAAACATTCAGGTTTTAAACAATTACATTTATGGTTAAATAGTTTCCAAATGCTGACCACCTACGCTCAGATTCAAGGTGGATGATGTGCAACAGGCACCATTTTATCTGAATGAACTGTGCCTCAAGTATGTCGACAGAAACAAGCCTTTAGACGTTAATGTTCAATTATCCTTCATTATATTTGTCAAATATGACTGGCATTTAGCTTATATTTATGTCATCATAAAGTCTCATTAAAGTTTGGCTACATTTTCTGGCGCATCGCTCGTGTCAGCATCGGTTTAGACATGAGGCTGTAGGCCATATGCACTTACAGTGCCTTCAGAAAGTATTTTACACCCCTTGACTTATTCCACATTTTGTTGTGTTACTTCCTGAATTTAAAAAGGATTACATTGAGATTATATGTCACTGACCTAAACACAACAACATAATTCCACTTTGACATAATGTTTTAGATTATTTACTTTTTAAAATTAATACAAAATTAAAAGCTGAAATGTCTTGAGTCAATAACTATTCAACCTCTTATGACAAGCCTAAATAAGTTCAGTAGTAAAATAGTAAAAAATTTGCTTATGAAGTCAGATAAGTGGCAAGGATGTACTCTGTGCAATAGTGTTAAATATGATTTTTGAATGACTACCTCATCTCTGTAACCCACACATACACTTATCTGTAGAGTCCCTCAGTAGAGCATTGCATTTCAAACACAGATTCAACCACAAAGACCAGGGAGGTTTTGTAATGCCTCGCAAAGGGCACCTATTGGTAGATGGGTAATTGAAAAATATATACACTACTGTTCAAACGTTTGGGGTCACTTAGAAATATCCTTGTTTTTGAAAGGAAAGCACATTTTCTGTCGATTAAAATAACATCAAATTGATCAGAAACACAGTGTAGACATTGTTAATGTTGTAAATGACTATTGTAGCTGGGAACGGCAGATTTTTTATGAAATATCTACATAGGCGTACAGAGGTCCATTATGAGCAACCATCACTCCTGTGTTCCAATGGCACGTTGTGTTAGCTAATCCAAGTTTATAATTTAAAAGTCTAATTGATCATTAGAAAACACTTTTGCAGTTATATTAGCACAGCTGAAAACTGTTGTTCTGATTAAAGAAGCAATAAAACTGGCCTTCTTTAGACTAGTTAACTAGAGCATCAGCATTTGTGGGTTTGATTACAGGCTCAAAATGGCCAGAAACAAATAACTTTCTTCTGAAACTCGTCAGTCTATTCTTGTTCTGAGACATGAAGGCTATTCCATGCGAGAAATTGCAAAGAAACTGAAGATCTCGTACAGTCGACTCCGGGATGTTGGCCTTCTAGGCAGAGTTGCAAAGAAAAATACATATTTCAGACTGGCCAATAAAAGAAAAGATTAAGATGGGCAAAAGAACAGGCACTGGACAGAGGAACTCTGCCTAGAAGGCCAGCATCCCGGAGTCGCCTCTTCACTGTTGACGTTGAGACTGGTGTTTTGCAGGTACTATTTAATGAAGCTGCCAGTTGAGGACTTGTGAGGCGTATGTTTCTCAAACTAGACACTAATGTTCTTGTCTTCTTGCTCAGTTGTGCACCGGGGGCTCCCACTTCTCTTTCTATTCCGGTTAGAGCCATTTTGCACTGTTCTGTGAAGGGAGTAGTACACAGCGTTGTACGAGATCTTCAGTTTGTGACAAAACTTTTGAACGGTAGTGCATATATATATATATATATTTTAAAACAGACACTGAATATCCCTCTGAGCATGGTGAAGTCATTAATTACACTTTGGATGGTGTATCAAAACAACCAGTCACTACAAAGATACAGGTGTCCTTCCTAACTCAGTTGCCGGAGAAGAAGGAAACCACTCAGGTAATTCACCATGAGGCCAATGGTGACTTTAAAACAGTTATAGTTTAATGGCTGTAATAGGATAAAACTAAGGATGGATGAACAACATTGTAGTTACTCCTAGGGTTGCACATTTTGGGGAATATTCAGAGGTGGAAACTTTCTGTGGGAATTAAAGGGAATTAACAGAAATATAGACAAATTAATATGAATACCATTTAAATGTAGATGTTTTTTTGCATTGGATTTATTTACCATATCATATGGAGACAGAAACATAAACCTTTTACCTATATCATAAGTAGACATAATTGCAAATTATTAAATTCTTCCAATAGAAAAAAAAGATTGTTACAAATTGTTCAATTAAATGAGTTGACTCTTCACATGGGATGATGTCACTGAACAACAAAAGAAAGGGAATATTGAATGATCCCCAATTATCCATCGCATCTCCCAAAAACATTTTCAACATACATCTATAAAATTATAGTCTAGAAACTAAAGCTTTGGTTGTCTTCCTCTCAGGCTTCCATGTCTTCTCCCTGGACCTCTTCAATGTCCACCTCTTGAACATCAGACTCTGAGGCCTCATCTTCACTGTCACTTTCCAACCTTGTTGAGGATGGCTCGTTGTCAGGCTCAAAAAGCCTAAAATGTGCCCGGATGGCCACCAATTTTTCAACCCTTGTATTGGTCAGCCTGTTGCGTGCTTTGTTGTGTGTGTTCCCAAACAAGGACCAGTTGCGCTCTGAGGAGGCTGATGTTTGTGGGAATTGGGGGATGACGGAAGCAACAGGAGAAAGAGCCTCAGATTCAAAAAGTCCCTTCCACCAGGTGGCTGATGAGATATGTTGGCACGACTGCCATATTGCATCTCCATCGCAAAGCCCTTGCTTGGAAGTGTACTTCGCCAGACTGCCAAGAACCTTGCCCTCATCCAGGCCAAGGTGGCGAGACACAGTAATGATGACACCATAGGCCTTGTTGATCTCTGCCCCAGACAGGATGCTCTTGCCAGCATACTTGGGGTCCAACATGTACGCTGCGGCGTGTATGGGCTTCAGGCAGAAGTCTTCACGCTTTTTAATGCATTTCAGAACTGCAGTTTCCTCTGCTTGGAGCAACTCTGAAGTGGGCAGGGCAGTACAGATTTCTTCTCTTACATCTGCAAGCATAGTCTGAACATTAGACAGCATAACATTGTCTCCTTCAATCCGTGCAATGGCTACTGCTTTGGTTTCAGGACTGTCGGGCTGCTTACCACTCTCTCCCAAAATACATCATCCAGGAGGATCCTCTTGATGGGGCTGTCCATATCAGCAGACTGATATGGACATTACTTGGAGAGATTCCTTCCCCTCCAGCAGACATGACGACAACACCACCCAACGGGTGTTGCTGGGCAGCTTCAATGTGGTGCTCTTATTCTTCTCACTTTGCTTGGTGAGGTAGATTGCGGCTATAACTTGATGACCCTTCACATACCTAACCATTTCCTTGGCTCTCTTGTAGAGTGTATCCATTGTTTTCAGTGCCGTGACGTTCTTGAGGAGTAGATTCAATGCATGAGCAGCACAGCCAATGGGTGTGATGTGAGGGTAGAACTCCTCCACTTTAGACCAAGCAGCCTTCATGTGCGCAGCATTGTCTGTCACCAGTGCAAATACCTTCTGTGGTCCAAGGTCATTGATGACTGTCTTCAGCTCATCTGCAATGTAGAGACCGGTGTGTCTGTTGTCCCTTGTGTCTGTGCTTTTGTAGAAAATTGGTTGAGGGGTGGAGATGATGTAGTTAATTCTTCCTTGCCCACGAATATTTGACCACCCATCAGAGATGATTGAAATACAGTCTGCTTTCTCTATGATTTGCTTGACATTCACTTGAACTCTGTTGAACTCTGCATCCAGCAAATTAGTAGATAAAGCATGTCTGGTTGGAGGGGTGTATGCTGGGCGAAGAACATTCAGGAATCTCATCCAATACACATTGCCTGTGAGCAGAGGTGAACCAGTTGCATACACAGCTCAAGCAAGACATTCATCAGCATTTCTCTGACTATGTTCCTCCATTGAGTCAAAAAAACTTCGGATTCCAGGAGGACCATGAGCTGTTGCTATCGATAAGGTGTCTGATTCATTATTTTCACCCCAAATAGACGTAGAGGAACTTTTGTCAGAGGAACTTTATGCACTTAGCCAGATGATTCTGCATCTTTGTTGCATTCTTCACATATGATTTGGCACAGTATTTGCAAATGTACA
The DNA here is from genome assembly GCF_029448725.1 of Salvelinus fontinalis. Lineage (NCBI taxonomy): Eukaryota > Metazoa > Chordata > Actinopteri > Salmoniformes > Salmonidae > Salvelinus > Salvelinus fontinalis. The sequence goes on along the minus strand of NC_074678.1, from coordinate 50,241,959 downwards.
CAGCATTTCCTTCTACATTAGCTGCAGTGAAATGTCTCCACACATCAGATAGGGACTGTGGCATTTTCCTAAAAAGATTAGAAAAAAATGAGTAAAAAACCCCTAATACAATTCCATGTACAGATAAATAGTTAAGCAGTTAGATTAAACAGCTCCTTTGTAAGATAAATGTTTTAAAATGAAACGTATGGAAACAGGTGAATTAACACCCCTCAGTTAGCAGGCTCAGGCAAGCTAAAACCCACATGGTAGCAAAAACGAACTAACGGAAATTGTTGACAATTTAGAAATGATTTAAACACACTTTGCTGTAGGCTACTATTTACTAGTTAATAAAGAAATCATGCATGTCATAAAATATATTCACCCCACCCAGTATTGTAATCAAAACTTACCAGAAAGCATGTAGTCCTTGGCTCAGACAGTGTAGTAGTGCGGACTAAATATCATCTCATTAGTGTGCAAGATCTTGAGAATCAGCTGTACATGTGATGGAAAAAAGCACTGTGCATGCAGAGGGTTGCAATTCCATTGAACTGGGGATAGTTTAACCAAAATATGCCACAAGACCTAGAATTGCCTTATGTGCTTCCCACAAAAAAAGGTTCACTGTCATAAGCAAACTTTTTTGATGAATTTAAGCAAAAATTTACCAGAAAGTTTCCAACCCTAGTTACTCCACAATACTAGCCTGTAAAGAATACAACATATTCCAAAACATGTATCCTGTTTGCTATAAGGCACTAAAGTAAAAGTGCAAAAAATTTGGCAAAGAAATTAACTTATGTCCTGAATTAAAAGCATTATGTTTGGGGCAAATCCAATACAACACATTACTGAGTACCACTCTATATTTTTAAGCAGAGTGGTGGCTGCATCATGTTATGGATATGCTTGTAAATTGTTAAGGACTGGGGAGTCATTTGTGATTAAAAAAAAGGGCAGAATGGCGCTAAGCACAGGCAAAATCCTAAAGGAAAATATGGTTCAGTCTGCTTTCCACCAGACACTGGGAGATGAATGAACCTTTCAGCAGGACAATAAACTAAATCACCGGGCCAAATATACACTGGGGTTGCTTACCAAAACAACATTGAGTGTTCCTGAGTGGCCTAGTACAGTTGACCTAAATCAGCTTGAAAATCTATGGCAAGAATTGAAAATGGCTGTCTAGCAATGATCAACAGCCAACATGACAGAGCCTGATTTTTTTTTTTAAGAATAATGCGCAAATATTGTACAATCCAGGTGTTCAAAGCTCTTTGAGACTTACCCAGAAAGACTCACAGCTGTAATCGTTGCCAAAGGTGATTTTAACACGTACTGACTCAGGGAGTTGAATACTTATGTAAGCTTTCTCTCATTGGTATTTAATTTTTTTGCCTTTTAAATCCATTTTAATCCTACATTGTAACAAAACATTTTGGAAAAAGTCAAGGGATGAGAATATTTTCAGAAGGCACTGTATTAATAAATCCCCTACACTTTAGCTAGGCTTTTTTGTTTATGTACATGAAAATTTGATTTGAATATTATTCCAATTCTGATCGGAGTAATTGTTTGATAGGCCTATTGCGATATCTATATCATCTATATTCTTCTTGTCCAACAAGAGGACAAGTGTTAACTCCGAGCCCTGTAGCAGTAATGAAAATTCACTAAGAAAATGCAAATGATGAAGACAGGTTTATTTCACGTCTATGATCCATATGATTTGGTGACGCATCACTGACCGCCTACATAGGATTGTTTATGACTTTCTGTTTATGATAGCACACAACTACTTACATTACACATGTAGTTGTGCCAGGAACGGGTGACTTGAGGTAGTTTCTCCTTCTTCTTCCAGCTTGCTGGGGCTCCTTCACGTACTGCATCCTACAATGAGGAAACACTAAGATTAGCAGTGTGCCATCTTAATGGAAGAGGAGTACCCTGCTCCCAGATCTGTTTGTGCGGTTTATGGAAATGACCATAGGAGTTGGGCGAGACAGCACAAACAGATCTGGGACCAGGCGTAAGAGAGTGTAATAATATAGAGCCAGGGATAAAAGGCTATCAAGTCTTGATGTCAAGAATATGAGGAATTCCTGATAAATTCAGAGTAATCACATCTCAGAGTGTGACGGGTGAAGACAATCACAGGACAATGAAGAATGTCACATTTTGTGGTATGAGAAATCAAAATATGAAGGATGAATGGAATTCCTGTGAAGTCTGGTTCCTATCATGGTTCTTTCCCCTAGTGCTTATTAAATTATGGATATTGCTTTAGGTTTTGTAGATTATGACTTTTTCAAGCATGCTGTGTGACATACTCATTTAAAATTCATGCTAATGCAAGTACAAGACAACAGAGAATGACAAGGGAATTTCAATTAACGAGACCAATGTAGGGCTTTTGGTATGGAGTTGATCAAACTAATTTTGTCTATACCAATTTTATGGCCCGTGTCAATTTGATGCTCATGCATGCAGTGTATGGGAACCAAAGACCTGAGTTAGAGCATCACTTGTATTAATTGTTAATGGTCAATCATTAAATTACAGACAGCCTTAATATTACATGCAAATTCCCAAACAGGCCCAAGTGACTAATGAAACATTGAGTGGATGAAGGGGAATCCATGAGATAACATGAATATGTAAAGATATTTTTAAATATCTAAGTACTTACACCACCCCACCACCGTAACTTGAGGAATAGCACCAAAAAGTGAGATGTGGAATCTCTGAAATGAGTAGTTTTGACTTACTTTAGCAGGTCTCACCTTTGAGGCAATCATGTAAGGAGGGACTATTTCAACATTTAACTCTTGAAATAGCTCTCTACATTGCATGCTCATAAAATCCCCAGCAAGGGGAGACTTGACAATGCCTGAAACAAAATATCAAAAAGGTGTCACTGATTGTTTTGGGGAAAAGATATTGAAGACAGCATCATTTTTCGTTTGTCGCCATGTCCAAAACACATATTTAGACAAAATAAATGGTGTATCATCTCTCATTTTATTTTCCCATCATTGGAACATACACTCAGTGCACAAAACATTATGAACACCTGCTCTATCCATGACAGACTGGCCAGGTGAATCCAGTTGAAAACTGTGATCCTTTATTGGAGGTCACCTCTTAATCTAGACTGTTTTAAGTGAATGTAAGGACTTTTAAGCCTGGATAGTGTGTATGGATAGTGTGTGTGTGCCATTCAGAGGGTGAATGGGCAAGACAAAAGATTGAAGTGCCTTTGAACGGGGTATGATGGTAGGTGCCGGCACACCGGTTTGTGTCAAGAATGACAATGCTTTCTGCTTGGTTTTTCACGCTCAACATTATCCTGTGTGTATCAAGAATGGTCCACCACCAAAAGGGCACCCAGAGAACTTCACAACTGTGGGAAGCACTGGAGTCAACATGGGCCAGCATCACTGTGGAATGCTTTCGACACCTTGTAGAGTCCATTCCCCAACGAATTGAGGCTGTTCTGAGGTCAAAGGGGGGGGGGGGGGGCAACTCAATATTAGGAAGGCGTTCCTAGTGTTTTGTACACTCAGTGTATACACCTGCTATGATGGCTTATAACATCTATGACATACACACGGGCCAAGAATACTGAATGACTTTACACCATTGTGAACAGAGGCATCGTGTCCTCATGTTTGTCCTTTAATGACCCTAACCTAATACTCCTTTTCCAAATTAACATTCCCTCATATTATATCAACTAAAAAGGCTTCATTGATTTCTGGGTAACACAATACCCTATTAATATGCCAGCCTGGACTCCTGTGCCATTCTCCTCAGTCTTGTATTTCAATGTAGCTCCGACTCAAATGCCCTCACTGCAGAAAGCCTAGACCTTGATACTTCGCCAAGATGTTGCTATAACCTAATAAAATAAAAAAGATGCATCTTTACTGTAAGGAGATGATTTGGAGGTGGATACAATGTCAAACCTCTTTCCTGCATTTCTATACTTAATCTTACTGCTACCGTACTTTCTATGGGGGTTCAATTTGTTGCAGGGAGGGACAGAAGTGTTACTTCTGTGCAACTAACTCATAAGGGTAAGAGTTTATCATTCCTTTAAATTAGACAAATGTGTGGACATGGCCCATGAAAAATAAAACCACAAACCAAAATAGAAGAGAGGGCGGTCGGAGAAGTGCACAATTTACCTTGCTGAAGCACGTAACCGTCATGCACTGGAATGGCTGTTGTGTGTGTGGCGCCGCTGTCTAACACCAACCCTGTGGATCGTCCATTGGCAAAGCTCAGGCACTCAGAGTTAAGGAAAAGGCACATTTCTACAGAGAGCAACATGTATTTCAGCCCAAACCCTTGTGTCAAAGTCACATAAGCAATAGCTAATAGCAAAATACAAATCTACCGTAGAAGAGAGAAGTTCTCAATGAGACACACCTGGATAAATAAAATAAATTGGAATAAAAGGAATTGAAAAACAAAACTGTTCGGGAGATGTTGGGGGTCATTGTCAAACAGCAGACGGATCGAACTTGACTAGTGTTTTATTACAGCGACACCATCAAGCCACCACTTCAACCTTCCAACAACGTCCCCATTTCATGTCAATCTACTCTGCAAAGCCTGGATGGCTTAAGGATACGAGGAGAGCACTGCCGTTTTACACAGGAAGAAGGCGGGAATGTTGTAATGCTCAAACATCAGCTCGGTTAGCTTCTCCCGCTTGGCTCGTGTGTTCCACTGCACAGAGATGAGAGAAAGAAGTGTTCATTAGGGCACACCATAGCAAAACATTTTTCAACTGAAAACGTGAACTAGCGTTTCTTACTGAACAAGTACAGATAGTACCTTCTGTTTCAGAGCGTTTTCTTACATTTGGTGCCTAAACCAGCAGGACACCATATATACTTAATACCACAGAAAAAAAGACTATATCACAGTATAGTAACTCCATAGTGGTTTGTTGTGATTCAAAATCAGAGGTGAGCCACTTTGGACATTGATGGCACGAGTGGCAGTCGGGTGTTCACTGTCATTTCAACTTACATGGGGCTCATTCCATACTGAATGAGGTTATGACAAAACCAATGCACTATTACGGGTGTGTGTGAACAAAATGACATGAGGCTCATTCCAAACTGAAGGCGAGGCCTACTCACCGAGGCTTCCGACATGAGTACAGGATGCATGCTGGGCTCGGACTTGAAGTGCATCTTGTAGGTGTGGTCTAGGATGGCCTGGAAGCTGTCCCAGTCCTCGACTTCACAGATAAGAAAACAAAAAACGCATATGAATGAGTAAGAGGATGTCATTGGTAACCAGTGAAAAATTGGCACAAGAAAATCTATAGACCAATCAGAATTTGATCATTGTCCTATGGATGCAATGTATTGCTGTTTTCCCAATTTCTGCAGAGCACATCGAGTAGGATTGTATTGCATTGACAGGCAGGAGCGGGCTTTCAAATCATCCCCGGTTGTGCGCTTTTGAGATCAAAGCATGTAGCCACGTGTGCACATTTGTTGATATTCCTTGCCAATTAGTGCGTTACTTGCACAGTTAGAGTTGTCACGATACCAGAATTTTGACAACGATGCCAGGTTCAGTCAGGCGTTGGAACTGGTTCAGGGAACAGAACTGAAAACCAGAAAATAACGAAATTATTCGAGCAACAGAATCAGAACGAAAGTGATCTGTTCTGTTCCGGAACAGAACTGTTATTTTAAAAGCATGGGACCTGGTTAATAACGTCTTCTTTAAATGTTCCGGGCATTTTTTCCCAGTCCCACAAAAATCGCAACAAAACGCCTATGCAAAACCCTTACTCGGTCACTCAGAAACATATTCCAGTGTCTGCCCGCCAGCTGGAAAACTTTGCCGGTGGGTGTAGGGTACCTGCCCCTCTTCCTCTGAAGCCTAGGTTACAGTAGCCTACTGATGACGTAGGCTATTTAATTATAGAAGAATGGATCAACTTTTAATGATAACTTTAGTTGGGTTATCACGTTTCACATTGGATTAATTAACTACAAAAAGGTAAGAAGTGTTTTTAATTCTAGTGCTGCTCTGCACACACAAGCAAACTAGCTAACGTTTGCTCTGGTCCAACGTTAAGCCAAGTCTCTGAAGTTCAAAGACTTGTTTGTCCATGGTGACTGGCAGCACTGTGCACACGTTTGTTTTTCATTATGATTAAACCATGCTTTTATGGCAAAAGACAATTTGCTCTTCATGGCTTTCCTATGAAGATTAAATAGCTTACCTGCTCTATAGCAAGCAGCTCTATCTGCACTGAATGTTGAAGTAATTTAATGTAGAGCGGAATGTACAAAAAATAAAGATTGTGTTTCAAAAACTAACAGAGGAGCGATATGGGCCTCCCGAGAGGCGCAGCGGTCTAAGGCAATGCATCGTAGTTCTTTAGGCGTTACTACAGACCCGGGTTTGACCCCAGGCTGTGTAACAGCCGGCCGTGACCCTGAGACCCATGAGGCGGTGCACAATTAGTTTAGCGTAGTTCGGGTTAGGGGAGGTTTTGGCCGGCTGGGATTCCCTAGTCCAATCCCGCTCTAGCGACTCCTTGTGGCGGGCCGGGCGCCTACAAGCTGACTTCAGTTGGCAGCTGGACGGTGTTTCCTCTGACACATTGGTGCAGCTGCATTACAGGTTAAGCAAGCCGTGTGTCAAGAAGTAGTGTGGCTTGACAGGGCGTGTTTAGGAGGACGCATGGCTCTCGACCTTCGCCTCTCGAGTCCGTAGGGGAGTTGCAGCAATGGGACAAGACTGTAACTACCATTTGGATATCACAAAATTGGGGAGAAAAAGGGTTAAAAGTACAACAAAAATTATAATAATTATATAAAAGGGAACGATATAAACCAATACTTTTTTTGATACGAACCGGTTCAGAACTTTATTTTTCTGGTCGGAACAACAACAACACAAAAAAATGGTTATGTTCAGAACGAAACGATGGGGAAATAATTTGTTCCAATTCCTGGGTTTACTATCACGAACACAGAACAAATATAGAAAACGCAACAATTTAAGATTTTACTGAGTTACAGTTCATAAGGAAATCAACTGAAAGAAATGTATTCGACCCTAATCTATGTATTCCACAACTGGGAATACAGATATGCATGTTTTGGTCACAGATACCTTAAAAAAAAGAAGAGGTAGGGGCGTGGATCAGAAACCAAGTCTGTATCTGGTGTGACCACCATTTTCATGCAGTGCGACACATCTCCTTTGCATATAGCTGATAATGCAAAGTTTGCTAGATATTGTCAGGAACTGGAACACGCAGTCGTACACGTCGATCCAGAGCATCCCAAATATGCTCAATGGGTGACATGTCTGGTGAGTATGCAGGCCATGGAAGAACTGGGACATTATCAGCATCCAGGAATTGTGTACAGATCCTTGCGACATGGGGGAGTGCATTATCATTCTGAAACATGAGGTGATGGCAGCAGATGAATAGCATGGCAATGGTACTCAGGATCTCATCACCGTATCTCTCTGCATTCAAATTACCATTGATAAAATGTGTTCGTTGTCGGTAGCTTATGCCTGCCCATACCATAACCCCACCATGGGTCACTTTGTTCACCCATCTACACACAATACACCATAATGACAAAGTGAAAACATGTATTTAGCAACTATTAGCACATTTATTGAAAATGAAATATAGAAATATTTCATTTACACTCAATACTTTGTAGAAACACCTTGGGCAGCGATTATGGTTGTGAGTCTTTCTGGGTAAGACTAAGAGCTTTCCACACCTGGATTGTGCAACATTTGCCCATTATTCTTTTCAAAATTCTTCAAGCTCGGTCAAATTGGTTATTGATCATTGCTTAACAACCATTTTCAGGTCTTTGCCATAGAATTTTAAGTAGATTTAAATCAAAACGGTAACTCGGCCACTCAGGAACATTCACTTTCTTCTTGGTAAGCAACTCATGTATATTTGGTCTTGTGTTTTAGGTTATTGTACTGCTGAATTCATCTCCCAGTGTCTGGTGGAAAGCAGACAACCAGATTTTCCTCTAGGATTACATTCATTTTTTTTATCCTGAAAAACTCCCCAGTCCTTAACGATTACAAGCATACCCATAACATGATGCAGCCACCATTGTGCTTGAAAATATGGAGAGTGGTACTCAGTAAAGTGTTGTATCGGATTTGCCCCAAACATAACACTTTGTATTCAGGACAAAAAGTGAATTGCTTTGCCACATTTTTCACAGTATTACTTTAGTGACTTATTGCAAAGAGGATGAATGTTTTGGAATATGTTTTATTCTATACAGGCTTCCTTCTTTAACTGTCAATTCGGTTAGTATTGTGGGTTAACAACAATGTTGTTGATTCATCCTCAGTTTTCTCCTATCACAGCCATTAAACTCATAACTGTTTTAAAGTCACCATTGGCCTCAAGGAGAAATCCCTAAATGCGGTTTCCTTTTTCTCCGGCAACTGAGTTAGGAAGGACGCCTGTATCTTTGTAGTGACTGGGTGTATTGATACACCATCCAAAGTGTGATTAATGACTTCACCATGCTCAAAAGGATATTCAATGTCTGCCTTTTTTGGGGGAAAAAGGCCAATAGCTGCCCTTCTTTGCGACGCATTGGAAAACCTCCCTGGTCTTTGTGGTTGAATCTGGACCTTACTGATAATTATATGTGGGTACAGAGAAGAGGTAGTCATTCAAAAATAATGTTAAACACTATTATTGCACACCGAGTGAGTCCATGCAACTTATGACTCTTTAAAATATAAATGTACATTTTTACTCCTGAACTTATTTAGGCTTGCCATAACAACGGGGTTGAATACTTATTGACTCGAGATGTTCCCGCTTTTCATGAATAAAAAAACGTGTCAAAACATAATTCCACTTTGACATTATGGGGTATTTTAAATTCAGGCTATAACACAACAAAATGTGAAATAAGTCAAGGGATGTGAATACTTTCTGAAGGCACTGCATCTCTTTGGGCAAGTCATACAGGTCATTTGCTGCTACAAATAAGGCCCAGGACTGTTGAATAATTAAGGTGTGCATGCATAGTGCATACGTCTCGTCGCACAACTGAATTTTATTAGCCTACCTCTTTCATCTCTGTTGCTGGGTCGGATACTGGAGAATTTTTTTTTAAAAAGACTGATGAACTTTGCTAATTTTAGCGAAGTGTGCGAATAATGATCCAGGTCAGCACTCTAAGGAGGTCTCTGGTGCCATAGTGCTCCTCTGCGTCAATTAAGATTGCTGTCACACTTCTCTAAATAGTCCAACTCCCCTGTACTGAATTCAGATTAACGTCAGTCAGGTCATCATTACCTCCATAACGGCAGCTTGAAGGACCACGTAAGCAATGTCCTAAATGGCAATCTCATAAAAATATTTTAAAATGGGGTGGACAAAACCACAACACCTCGTTTTCATTTACTTCCTATTTTCCATTTGAGATGGCTAGCCTGTTATATTTACTTGCATCAAATCAGCACCATGGAGAGTTCATGAGAAAGAAACCCAACACCTACGCCATGATGGCTCTCAGTCTGACCAATGAACAACCATCATTTCTCTTTTCTAACAAAGACCATCCTCTTCACTGTTGAATGCTGATCATTTCAACATAGTGGCAAAGCATATACACAGGGGAAGCCTCTGGAAATACTGTTGTTTATGTTAATCTCACAGGAAGATTCTCAGGTCAGTAAAACACTGACCACAGACAAACAGAGCAGTCCAGATAAGGACCCTCTCCCCAAACATTGTGCAGTGTCATAGATGATGAAGCCATCACTGAGCCTGGCATTCCCACTACCATACTATCTAGAGGCAACTTCACAGGACCAGCAGCATTTTGCTCCACCAACTTTATGAGGATTTTAATTTCATCAGAGCAGAATGCTGTCTATACAACTTCCACATTGCCTACGATCACGTCGGGGAAGAGAGACTCACTCATGCCGTTTTTGAGCGGTGACATGACCTCCATGTTCTCGCGGGCCACCCTCAGCTGGTTGGTGTCGATGAAGTAGTTGGTGCCCTGCTTGCCCTTGTCCCCGCCGTCTGTCTCCATCGGGGTGCTGCCATCCTCTCTGTCCAGGGTCACGCCGATCACTGTGGGGAAGTCAGCCTATGTGCAGATTCAGGTCACAACATTATAACATGGGCCAACTCAGAGGAATGGAGCAGGAGCACTCAGTTGTCTTAGTAGGCAAATGCTTGGGGCAGGTCTGAGAGAATGGCATTTTAATGCATTGTTTCTATCACTACAGTCCAGAATACTGTCAGTGAAACATGACTGTATTTTCTCCAACTAAAGGTGGAACACCTTTTTGCTAGTTTGCAGAACAATGTAATTTGTTTTACGGCAAACAGCAACAATGAAACAACTATAGCCTCGCCCTAGCCTCTTGGTCATGACTCTCAGTTCTATTACATTACACATGTGGCTGTCATAAAGCAACACGGAGAACACCATTGTGTTCGTGAGATTCTCATCTTTCCATATAGTGGTCATATATTAGGCTGAAGACTGTTTGGACGCTACAGACATTTTCGGGAGAAGACCAATTTTCGGGATGTTTCATGTTCTGACAAGCACTGCTGTAGCCTGTCCGTCTTCCCCCGCAGATGCGGAAGGCTGACACGGGCAGATGGATTGAGACGCAGCCTATGCGAAAAAACATATCTCTAGCTTAAACTGATTTTGATGGGGACTTTTTTAAATTATGTTACTTGAATTGGTCAACAGACTTCTTAATATAACATGTAAGGTCCTTGGACTAAGAAGTAATGTTGGGCTCCTATAGTCCAATATAGTGTATTCACTGGGAACCAAACGGAAGCAAACGGCTAAAACAGGGAGGGACTAACCTAAACGTGTCCAATAAGAAACAACTTTTTGTTGATTATCGTTTACCGTTGCCAAATGTTTTGCTACTGTGTGCACTAATGAACAGACCCCTAGATAGTGGCACCTTCATGTCTACTGATGACAGAGGTGTTATTTCTATTAAATGGGGATGGGCAAATGGGCAATTCCACAACAACAGTGAGTCTGAGACTCAGATTTTTCAAACAAAAAACAATTATTGCAATATTAAATCATAAAACAATGCACAAGGACTGCTTTTAACAATTTCCACATCAAATGGTACATAAACATTTACTTGAAGAACAGTGCAGTTTCAAAGTTTGGTAACACATCATTCTGTTATCAAACTTTGGATGGACTGTTCTTCAAGTCTCAGCACTTTGTTACCATGGAATTGCCAAAATGCAAGTGCGACAGGAACTGACTACCTAAACCTAATTCATGCTCACTGTCATGGGTTACAGTCCTCATTTCTTGACATTGATATACCCTCTAAAAGAAAATGAATATGTAGAGGAAGATGCATGGTTAATCAGGTCACTAGACTAGGACACTTACCTTGGGACAATCTTCTCCAGCATAGCCAGCTCTCACTGTGTATGATCCTATGTCAAACACCAGGGCTCCAACCTCATCTGCAGAGAAAGTAAGCACAAGTGAATAAATGACAACAGTAAGCAATGTGTTTACTTACGTCAAGACTAGAGGCTAGCTTAATTGACCACACTAGGCAACTAACGTTAGTTACATTTCTTATAAGAAAGCTAAAGAACGTTTTAAAAAGTCACTGCATGCAATCTAAACTTGTTTTGGTCGAACTTGCCGATAGCCTAATACCGTGGCCAACAAAAAACTAGCTAGCTAAAATAGCAAGCAAGCTAGCGTGTAATTCATCTGCAGCTAGCGAGTTAGCTAGTAGCATCTTTCATTCATTATTGGCAGGCACGCTGGCAGTCATGTTCGGTAAATCACAAAGCAAGAAGTGCATGAGAGAAAATAAATGATTATGCCAGTCATTGATAACTAGCTATTAAGCTAGCTATATGCTAAAGATAACACCAGTCTGCAGATCACCTGCTAACAGGTTAGCTAGCTAGCAAGCTAGTTGTATGTAGTTGTCTCCTACTACTGTTAGCTAGTTACTGGTAGCTAACTACGGAACAACGTGGCGAGTTCATTCATTTAATTTTGACCGCAAAAATCACACTCACCGCCTCCATACACTCCGCCACTCATCCTCTCAAATTATAAAAACAGACAAATATAACTTTGTGGATAATACGATTAAAGAAAATTTCCCGGCAGCTAAACGTTTTATCACAACAAAAGAAATTCATAAACGTGAATCAACCTAACGGGCGCCATATAGCTGTTACCAGGCAATCCAATCAAACGTTTCAACGGCATCACTAAATCCGCCTCTGTACGTGACGTCAAAGTTAAGTTACTATGAGAGGAAGAGGGGCTGTTTTAGATGACAAGGAATACAATTTGATAGAGTGGACCTAACTGTGTTTGGCATTGTGTAAAATTTGAGCACAATTCAGTCCCTATACATCAATGGTTAGAGACTTGAAGAAGGTATGGTAAATATGACCTGTCAAATTGTCCATATTAGTTCATTTGTTTTAGAGTAATGGGCATTATTATTTGACTGTCAATGGGTAGGGCAACTAACTGTGTGTGTGTGTGTGTGTGTGTGTGTGTGTGTGTGTGTGTGTGTGTGTGTGTGTGTGTGCGTGCGTGCATGTCAAAGACATTAATTTTTAAATCAAAATAATATTGTATTTGTCATAAACTTTGTAAACAACAGGTGTAGACTAACAGTGAAATGCTTACTTACGGCCCTTCTCAACAATGCAGAAACAAAGAAAGAGAAATAGAAAAATAATTACACATGGAATAAATACACAACGACTAACAATACTATACGAGTAATGGCTACTATTAGCAGCCATTATCATGTATTTGCATATTTTGGCCAGGTGATTAATTGAATCAGGTTGCTGTCAGCTCTGACAGTTGCATTGTGCAACTTGCATGGTATTTTAATGATTGCCATTATCAAGCTGCTCTCAGAAATAAAGTTCTATCCCTTTAAACAAAAAATACTACCTACTGTCTCTTTTGCTCATGCTGCCCTCCACCACTCACCCCCATCCACCCACCCACCGCCTACCAACACACACACACACACACACACACACACACACACACACACACACACACACACACACACACACACACACACACACACACACACACACACACACACACACACACACACACACACACACACACACACACACACACACACACACACACACACACACACACACACACATCCAGCCCTCAGCCTCATGCATCAGCTCTCTCCACATTACTGATCTTCCTTGCAACATCCACAGTCACTGAGCATAGAGGAAGAACTGAAACCACACACCGTCTGTCTGCTTACAGTCTATGTACTTAAGGACGTATGTGGAAAACGACTACTTCCTCTCCCACTTATCTGCACTGAAAAAAAGGTAAAAGCTGAATGCATTTTAGTGTCAATGCTGTTTTTGTACATGTGTCTTATGTGTGTATGGCATGAGAAGTTTATGTAGTAGGCAAGTCAGACACACATCAGCTGTGAGTGTGGCTCCAAGCAAGGTGTGGTGTGTGTGTGTTTGTGTGTGTGTGTGCGTGTGTGTGAGTATGTGTGTGTGTGCATTTGTGTGTGCATCATTGCCACACAAGTCTGAGGTAATGCCTTGGTCTTTTCTTATGTCTTGAGCCTGGGGTGCACCAAAATGTCAAATCAAATTAATTGCGGGCTTATGCCTACTAATGAATTAGTAATCGGGTATCACAGGGTTTCGACTGTGAAGGGAGGTGCAGTCTTTTTTTGTGTATCATTTTTTTGATGAATAGAGAGGGGCCAAGTGGAATTCATTTAAAAAAAATATCTTGACAGTTAATAGAATCAGAACAGTTACTGTCAATTCAGATCTGGAATGACCTTTTCCTCATTTCTCAAATAGAGATGGAGAGTTGAACATTTCAGAGATTCAACAGAGACATGACTTTGTCCTGAGTCACTTCATAGGGAACATACTGCAGGTCAGCTCAAGTCTTGTATTGGTAATTACATCTCTGATTTGAGCAAGTCTTATTGGGATTCCCCTGGACTGTCACACTGTCCTGTTCTCACTTCTTCTCATAGTCCATTTCCTCTTGAGCTTCCTCCCTAAAAAACAAAACAAATACTCATGCAGTTTAAGAGGCTACATCGCCTCAATTTGGTTGTTGTCTTTGAATATGGAAACACTGCTGGTAGGTTCTTCCACAAAGTTAGAACTATTTAAAGTAAGGCACCATAGCAACGTTCCAGTGTATGTGCCTGTGTTTATCCCCTGGCAGTGTACATCTGGTGTATACTTGGCCAACTCCATCTGCATAGTACTGAGGTGCACTATTACGATCAGTGTCACGCTTCTCTAGTGTGTGACTCAGACACCGCACGAGAGGCATTATCACAGAAATGATGAGGACACTTCAGCAAGCTGCCACTGTGACAGTCTCTTATGGGCCAACAATAGCTCTGAGATAAGACAATAACCTTCCAATGGAACAGAGGTATTATTGCCTGTAGTTATGCTTTATGTTCACCAAGAGATTCAGATTGATACATTGTTTTGGAAAACTACAGCATCAGTGGGTCCCATTGGAATAGGTTATAGGGTTTATCACGTTTAGGATAGGGAGCAAGGTTGACTATTCATCTTATTGTCTTTTCAGACTTCGTTTCAGTGAATATACAATCACTTTATGCATACACATGTAGAAATATAGAGCAGGGCCCATATTTTCTATCACATGCAAAAGTGCACCAGTGTATATATCAGCAACGCCCAAGGCGAGGCGAGACCAGCCATCGCAAAACAATGGATGCCAAATTATATTCATGTTAAAGGATTTATTTTACAGTCAGCGACACTGTTCATCAGATGGCGAGATGGTCGATGAATAGTGGTTCCGAATGGCTCGTTTCAAATGGGTCCGGCCATGCCAGGCAGTGAAAGCATGTGCAACTCTAGATGTGTCAATGTCTATTCTCCTCCACAGATGTAGAGTGGAAGAGAGGTGCGCATATTTTAAGTCACTTTAGCACTCTTCAAGAGGGCCTTTTTCAATGATCCATTATGCATACAACTCTGGCTCTCCCTGGTATTTCTCCTACCTTCTTGACGTCAGTTGCCATTTGTGAGGGTTGCCCAGGCAACGGCCAACCTCCCCTGGAGATATGTCTGGTGGCCTGATATAGCCTTTTAAGGGTTTACTGTTTGTACACGTTTTAATTGCCTTTGATACACTGGCAGTACTACATGTAGGTCATTGGAGTACATCAGGCGTGAAAAAAATGGGAACGCATATAAAAATAGCATATCAAAAGCTATTCTGGCATGATATCCCATTAGTGCTTCTCATCTCCTCTCAACTTGGGCACCTACATATTGTGTTAATGGCTGTTTTGGAGCAGTCCTCCAAGGGTTTTATGTACCCTAAAATGGTAGCAATGAAGTTCAAAGTGAGATTATGTGATCTGGTATGATTGCTTGTTGCAGGCTATTCATTTGTAACACCCTATGTGTGTTATTATAGTGTATGGTATCAAAGTAGGCATTGCCTAATTATTTTACCTACACTTGTATTATTACAGTCAAATTTTTACCATAATGTAAATAATTCCAGCAATCAAGGGGAACTTTGCTAATTAAGGATATCAATGCATCATCTTCATCAGATAACCGTATTTAAGCAAGCAAACTTCCCCAATCTCTCAATTTTCTCCTAAGTGTTTTACGAAGTGTTACTGTGTCTCAGTTTTAGACAGTTAACATTGCAATGGTAGGTTAGGATGTGTGAAAATGGTTATCTGTCGTGGCTGGAAGATAATAGAGATATTGTACACACGGGGTACCTGGTTCAGAGCTCTGAGGCTATTTATAGCTTCTGCAGCTTCTTTTTTCCAGACATCAAGCTATTGATGTTCTATTTTTACAGTGCAATTCGCTCCCTCCCTCTCCTTTTGGTTGCGAAGCGATTGACCAAGGGACCAGATAAAAGAATGATGTGCCGCTTGCTGGACACCCTGACTCTGATTTTCAGTTGGTTAATGAACTCTTTCAGTAAGGGATGGATGACACCTATGACATGGTTGGAGGGTTGATTACAAAAACGATTACAAAAAACAATGTCATTTAAGATAATATATGCCATTGCTATTTTACCCTTCACATCTAATCACCAAGCCTGAGAGAAAGAAAGCCACTGGGATGCATTTCAGTTCATTTACCTGATAGTTTACTGACTTGATTGTTGCGACCTTGCTTTTATTGGAAATAGAAATCTGTTATGATTTTTCATAGATTCATCTGAATTTGATTATCGGCTACAAAGCTACTAACATTATTGTGTAGTTGTCAAGGTGAGCCAGGTTTTGTCTCTACAACATTTATATACGGCAATATTAGGGCTGCACAGGACAGAATATTGCATTTAGTCACACCTAGGTAAAAGGGTTACAAAACAAAACATGACTAAATGTAATTTGCCCTGTGTTGTGTTACAGGGGATGTGACAAACACCTCTCTTTTTCCGAGAAACTAGAGAGATATCAGCTAATATTGGAATATATGACGTTGATATAAAACTGCAAGAGTACTGCCAAAATTTGACAGGAATAGATTATGTTCTGTCTTGTTGTGGTGATGTTCACACCTCAGAATAGTTAAATGTTACATAATTTCAGACATGAATTGGCAAAATCGTTTGGTTGCATTTAAAGTTATGACATCCTGGGATTTTCATCAGTCTTTTTGATTTATGTTAATGGCCTCCACAGCATATCAAACCCTGCAACATAGGCCTACATCCTCGAATCAACAACATGTGACTCTCTACTAGCTATTATTTTAATCCTAATCCCCATAATGCATTTAGGAAAAGGGATCGACTGAGGTAATCTACTGCTGTGTGAATTCAATTAGACTTAATCTGACCCCATGCTATTCCAAAAGGAAACCAAGGACTGTGCAACTTTCATCTCCCCTTCATTGATTATAGCTCTCGCAGAGATGAGGAAAAGCCTATCCCACTGCTCTCTTTCATTGGCCCCATAAAAAATTCAGCATGTCCTAATGGAGAGAAATCCTATTCTACTATTTACCCCCTTTACACTGGAACCAGACCAGACACACCTTTCCCTGGTGCTATCAAAAAATGATCAGAAATTAATAAACACATAGATAATGAATCATATGATACAGGTTCAGAACACCAGAAACATATAGCTACATTTAACTGGCACTTTTAGTGTATGCACAATGTGAGAGATCTCCAGGATTGGATGAATGCGCAAGCCTATAGGTAGTATGTATAAGTATGCCCTAAGTGTGTATAATGGTTATCCCAATAATCCTTTTATTTCAGTACTACAAGATATCTAGATAATTAATTGGTACTTGCCTACATAAGCCAAAACCTTTAGCCTATTACAGTAAGAACTAAATGTTTTGTATTGTAAGAACATAGCAATTCGTGTTTTGGTTACATTTTGCATATCAAGAGAAAAATGGTGAAGGCCTAACCACACAGAACTGACAAAGTCTTCAAAACAACTTGCATTGATAATCACTTATGAACATTTAGAAAACACTGAATTACATTGTGATTGCCTGATAGTAAAGCACTCTGTCATCCCCTTCCTGCACACTTTAGGCTTACTTCCCAATGCTAAATCCACTGTATGGCTCACAAGCCACAACTGTAACCATACAACATGATGAAGGAAGGAATAATACATGTAGTTGGCGTTACAAGCTCCTTAAACCAAGAAGAATATTTTAAAACAACATCGTATCGTTCAGACCTCTGCGATAGCTGTTCACCTACACTGTAACAATTTGTTTCCTGTACTCCGTTCTTTCTTTTTGTTGAGGGAGCTGACAGTCAATACCATTTTCCTGTGGGTGAAACAAAGCTATTGCGACACGATTGATTTGGTCCTTATTGTACAAGAAAACAGGACACATCTCTAAGTGGAGAAAAATCACTGATATAAATCAAGATATTGTCTTCAGAATACGCTTAAACATGTTTTAGGAATGAGTAAAATGAAAATGTACGACATCTCCGTGAGTGCACCCCTCGGCGTAGGCTGTTGCCATGTTCCCAGTTTCTTCATGGGTGTGGTGATTAGATTGCTTGGTGAACGTTCAGTCTAATCCTGCCAGAGTTGCGCGAGTGGCTGGCCCTTTAAATCTGTTAAATTGTCTTAAAACTAATACCGCTATCTTGACATTTCTTTCACAGCTGGGACCATGTATGCCATTTGAAAACGGACTACTGTGACACAGATTGGAACGACGTGGAAATTCCCCCAAAATCCAGTTTCAGGTAATAACGTGTGCTGGAGAGCTGTATCTCTTGGCATTTTCTTGCCTTTATTTCCTGCTTTGGGTAAACCCTAGGCTATAGCCTACAATACGGCTTGATGTCGGCCTTTGTTTTGCATTGAGGTTGCAAAACATTAGGGGAGCAATTGATACATTAAAAAGCGATGTGTTGAGTAGTGGTCATCTTAATAGCTCATTATATCTATTTCAAGGCTTGCTGTTTTTCTCGATTAAGCTTTTATTGGTCAAAATTCGGTGTTATCGAAACGCGGCCTTTTACTGTCAAATCACCGTCGGACGGAAATTAACTAGCCGCCTGTAGGCTATAGGATAAAAATCTATATTCACGAATATAACGAAGCATTATTCAGATATGTAGAGCAAGATACCGGGAGTATTATATATATATATATATATATACATTTACATTAATCAATTATAGATGACATTCTGCCTTCATTCGAGCGGCAATTTGTAGCAAGGCTGCCAATGTAACGGCGCGCATATTGCTTAATTTCATAGTCTTGAAAATGCATGCAACCATCATTGATATTGTTTGGAGATTATATAAAATCTAATATATCTCAATATTTAATATTGTCAAAGCAACACGTGTTCAAGATTCTGTCAGAACACTGAGAACAGATAACCTTCCAGTTCTCTGTGTGTGTGTGTGTGTGTGTGTGTGCGTGTGTTGTGGTGCTGTTACAATGTAACAATATTGTAACAGTATTGTAAAAAAGTTGGAACTTTCATGAATGTGCTAACGTTATCTGTCTAATATTATCCACATTCCGCATTAAAATTAGACTTTTTTTTAATAGTTATAGTCTAGGCCTATAACTAGCCCAGTGTTTGTTTTAGCTGTAACCCTATCAGTTATTGTTATACTTCTGCAGTGTTATAGAGTTTTAAGCAATATCCTGACATGACGGGTTTAATGAGTCCTCCAACAAGATCAGTGAGGTACAGATGTAGGACCTTAATTTGATCACCCTGTTGCAGGAGAACTTGCCTGCAATGCAGGACATTTAAAACCTGTAGTGGATTTGAGGTTTTAAAAGGCTTCTGAAGTTTGTAATTTCAACTTTGACATTTCAGACTTGATTTTCCCTTACGAAAATTGATCAACCCTTCCAAAAATGTCCATTAATTATAATTCACATAATAATTCACATTTCCTTATAATTTTTCTGCTGTAGCAAACTGGCTCAAATTAAGATCCCACATCTGTAGTGAAGTGTTGTAAAGAGTAAACAGCATTACAACTGCTGTTATCATAGTATGCAAACTTTGACCAGTAATACTGTAGCTCTTTGTGCACAGGTAGGCTGTAGAAAAAACATACTGGGCAAGTATTTTCATGGTCACGAATACAGTGGATTTGTGGTAGGCCTAAGTGGCAAATGATTTATTAGAGAACATATGAAGATCATGATTGATATCCTTATGCGTCTGTCATACATTCAGTATATTTAAAGTATTTCCATATGGCTGCACTTGACCAATGTAAATACTCAGCTTGTCCAGCAAATCATTTGGGAAGTCAAGTCACCTGATATTGCCGTCATTCTCCAGATGTTTGAATGTTCTGTGAACTGAACAAGTCGTCACCTGGTGGGGCTGCCCTGCCTCCTTTTGCTTTCACCCAATGTTTAGGCCACCTCCACCTCTCTGCAGAGATGTGTCACCTTATTGGAGTTAGAAGAACATACACATGTACATACAATTTCATCCCAAGAACATGTGCACCTACACCCGCTCAAACACAACACACACACACACACGTGTACGCACACAATGTTGTTTAATTCTCCCAAGACATTTCATACTCGTATCACACTTTTTCATTGCATGATATGACCAAAATCTACCACTCCAAACATTAACAATTTCTACAAACATGGCTTTAGCCTATTACAGGGGTTTTAACATGAAATAACACACATATCAGACCAAACCCACGCATTGCACGTTAATGAATCCTATTCAGCCAGCAATACCTATTCACCAGAGACAATGTTACTTGGAAAATCAATCCACTTATTCAATATAAAGCTGGATACATTACACAAATATGAAACCATGGTAATCCCTAGGATTAGGTTACAGACAAGTCTAACATGGTGACCTTCCCAGGGAGAGGTGAAGTTAATGGCCTTGTGATCAGAGACAATATTCCCAATAGTATTACAGTTCAAAATTGTAACTAAAAGTGGGTGTGCTAATTTCAGATGCAAGTGTAACGGTACAAATAAAAAATCTATTACTGCTCGGGTGACGTTGTCTAAATGGAGCGGATGTCAGGGAAGATGCAGCCTGGTAGTAGTATGTGCTTTGAGGTCATCTAGGTGAATTCTTCTTTACCCCAGCAGACATAGCGTCTGTCTGTGTGTGTCTGTTTGAGAGAGAGTGATATGCACGTATTTATGTATTTCACGTTGATTTGTGAATGCATTTATGCGTGTGTGTCTCGCCGTTGGTTACATTTGTGCTGAACAGGGCAGGCGGGCGGGCGGTGGCTGTCTTCACTGGGTAGAGTGGAGAGCTTCCCAACCATGGCCAGTCTTAGGGCCTGCCTGCTGAGGTGGTGCCAAGCAGCACTGCCACACACTAAACAATAGGGAGCCAGTGCAGAGCTCCCCTTTGTCATCCCTGTCTCTGTGCCATTCTCTGGGCCTCCCAATCAACCACCACCACTGGAGGAAAGCTACTCGGCCAGTCTGTATCCCACACACCACTAAATATGGGCAATTCGATTCTGGAACGGGGCATAAGTGTGTCATTTGACCACCAACTTAAGTTTTAGAGTAGTTTACAAAATGCGAGAACAATTCAGATTGAACCATTAGGGCCAACTTTTAAAGTCTGTCATTGTAGAAATGTAGTACCTACCTATTGGGGATTGTTGTTTTCCATTTGCATTATTTTGCATGTCATATGTGCAAATAGGTTTAACTAAGCTTTTGTGCATAGTCTTCTGCCTAATAGTTGAACAGTTTATTTTTGATTTTTATTCTCAATGGCGGCCTAGGAACAGTGGGTTAATTGCCTTGTTCAGGGGCAGAACAACAGATTTTTACCTTGTCAGCTCGGGGATTTGATCTTGCAACCTTCCGGTTACTAGCCCAATGCTCTAACCACTAGGCTACCTGCCGCCCCTAACAGTGTTGTCTTGTGATCAAGCCATGTTTTGTGATTACTGGTGTCATAAACATGTTAGCTAACAGGTTACCAATTAGCATGTTTGACATATCAGTGGAAATACTACTACTATCAGCTTTTTGGTAAGCGGTTTAGCAACAAAAATACTTCCCGTATTATCGGCAGTTATTGGCTACCTTACTATTTTGTTCAATTACAAGATATATCTGTTTAATTTTGTTCAAAAAAGAGACACCAACCTCGTATCCGAAGTGTTTACTTGATAGTTGACTAACGTTAGTTGCCTAGCCTTCCAGTAAAAAAAAAAAGTGTTGTAACCAAATAATATCTCATTATTTATTTTACAGATTAATCTTATGTTTTGAGAAAGTAGATAACAGTTTAATACTAACATATAAATGAGTATGAAGAATTTTGGTAAAAAATTGGATATTAAATGATGTGTAGTCTGTCGCGCAGTCGAATTTTACAATATACAGCGTGTCCCACAAAATGTGCATATATATTACTTATTTGAAGACTCTCAAAACCTAACTTACATACACTGCAATGAAATTGGTGGTCAGCTAGCTAGAAGGGTGTCTTTAGTCGCAAAATGTACCATTATTTTCCAGGCCATTTAACTGTTGAGCTCAAAGTGATTTAATCCTCCAGCCGCTAGAGAGTGTCCGAAATTAGGGGGTGTCCGATGTTGGGGGGAAATTAGCTAGTGGATTATTTCTTCAAGGAGCAGATTGCAGCACGCCACTGGTAAACTGACGTCAGGGGCTCTGCAGGTGGCTTGCGTCAGCAGGTGTCATGAAGAAAACGTAATTCCCAGGCAAAAGTGTTTCTTTCTCCCACTGTCTTACTTTTGTCAGTGCGCTTCCTACCTGACGCCGAAAGGGTGCAGATATCTTTTTCGTTATTCTGCAGTCGGAAAAAATGGCAAACAGTCTCGACCGAAGCCCTAAATAGTGTCGATTTTGAATGAAGTTGTACAATAGCATTCAAGTGCATGTGCATTATGTAGGCTATATTGGAGGAGTATGCTGTTATGTAAATTAAGATTATTTAAAACTGGGCAACCTGACCAAATTCACATAGAAATGTGTGTTAGATCTGTCATTCTAAGAAGTCTAAGAAGTGGTAATTCTGTTCTATGTGCTCAATTTCCGTGCTTCCCGTTCTTAAGTTTAGTTTTGAAGTTTAGTTCTTCAGTTTAATTTTTCCGTCTGTTCATTTTGGTTTTGGACACCAGCTTCAAACAGCTGAAAATACAATATTTTTGGTTACGAAAAATATATTTCACAGCGGTTTAGATGATACAATGATTCTCTACACTATACTTGCTTGTTGTGTCACATAAACTGAAATTAGGCGAACTATTAGAATTTTAGCTTCCAGGAAATAGCGGAGCGATTTCTGCATAGTGCAGAACACAGTTTAACATGGTTAATAGCGAAAAGGCCATTAACGCTTGGTTATTAATGCTTATTTAACACTTATTTGTTAACCTTATTTCATAAAGTATTATACACCCATGGGCATTCAATAAACATAACTACCACCTGCTATGAATGCTTTGACGAGCGCTATTAAATGTGTAGCAAATCTTTTTTTTTACTACATCATGAACGTTATTTGTTTTCCAATGTGGAACAAAAAATACATCTTACAGGCCTGCTGCCCTAGCTGCTAATTATAGAAATGGAACTAAAACATTAATCCAGGGCTGCATTCTGGACAGCAGGCTGCAAAATGTCCTGGAAAATGAGGGAGGCCCGGCGCTCCAAAAATGTCTGAAGAGTGTGTAAGTGCTCCGTGACCCACATTCAGAATCCCCTAGGTAAAGGATGTAGCGACAAACACACAGCCCAGTGTGTGTATGTACAGTATGTGTGCGTGCGAGCGTGGGTGTGTGTGTGTATAAACCCAATCCACTCAATAGAGCTACAGTACAATTACAGTACAGTTACACCCCTCATTTGCACGTCAAATTATATTCAAACAGAATCAATTGCAGGACAGGGAGCTAAAACAGCACAATGCAAAACACTCCGCCTGATTGAGTGGAAAAGGTCAGAGACTCAGAGCCTTGTGCGTTTAAATGGCCTTTTGAACCAGACTGGAGGTGATTGGTGCCTGTGTCTGGGTACAGGCCGGCGCCCCACGATTCAGGCCAAAGCAGCCCTATCCGCAGGATGTCCGTGTTTGTTACAGCCCAGGGAAGTGCTCCTCTGAAAGTGTGTCTGTCCGTCTGACTGTCTATCTATCTGTCTGTGTTTTTCAGGTGTCAGCTGGTCTGTGTGATTTTTACAAACCCAGTTTTCCAAGTGGAGCGTGGCCTGAACACATCACAGAGGGACAATGAGCGAGCTGGAACAGTTACGGCAGGAAGCGGAGCAACTACGCAATCAAATCCGGGTATGGGGCATGTGTGTGTTTGAGTGAGTGTGTGTGTGTGTGTGTCTGGAGGGAATCCTTGACTCAAGAAATCTGAACAGTAAAGTTTCAGGTGATCATTTGATAGCATTGCTTGGCATTTTCAATCAGCCATTTAAATCATATTATAATATTAACACCGGACCACTTTCTGCAATATACTCTTTCAGTCTCTCGCAAACTCTGAACATTGCCATTTTGCTGTTGTGTTACAGGATGCTAGGAAAGCCTGTAGTGACTCCACTCTTTCGCAGGTAAGGGATTCAACAAATTAAGATTACACATTTACTTACAATACATATAAATGCCGGTTATAGCTTGGATCAAGCTATCATGTGTGCTCGATATAAAATACAGCCAAACATTTCCCATTTTCTACATAAACAGGACCCCTTTAGGCTCTCTCCAATCACAACCAGTGAGCAGGTTTTCTTGTTACACTTGGATTTTATCCTCTTTTGACCACCGGAAATCCCAAGGTCTTTGTAGTCTTACCATGTCCCATGTACCAGGGTGATCGAATGGATAGGGACCACTACGCTAAGACATTAATAGCTATGAAACAAACATACAGTGCATTCGGAGGGTATTCAGACCCCTTGACTTACTCTACATTTTGTTACTTTACAGCCTTATTGTTACGTTACAGCCTTTTCCACCCTCATCAATCTACACACAATACCCCAAAATAACAAAGCAAAAACAGGTTTTTAGAACATTTTCCACATTAAGAAAAAAAACAGAAATATCACATTTCCATAAGTATTCAGACCCTTTACTCAGTACTTTGTTGAAGTAACAAAGTGATTACAGAATCGAGTCTTCTTGGGTATGACATTACAAGCCTGGCACACCTGAATTTGGGGAGTTTCTCCCATTCTTCTCTGCAGATCCTCTCAAGCTCTGTCAGGTTAGATGGGGAGCGTCGCTGCACAGCTATTTTCAGGTCTCTCCAGAGATGTTAGATCGGGTTCAAGTCCAGGCTTTGGCTGAGCCACTTAAGGACATTCAGAGACTTGTCCCGAAGCCAGTCCTGCGTTGTCTTGGCTGTGTGCTTAGGGTCATTTTCCTGTTGGAAGGTGAACCTTCTCCACAGTCTGAGGTCTGGAGCTCTCTGGAGCAGGTTTTCATTAAGGATCTCGCTGTACTTTGCTACGTTGATCTTTCCCTTGATCCTGACTATTCTTCCAGTCCCTACCGCTGAAAAAGATCCCCACATCATGATGCTGCCAACATTATGCTTCACCGTAGGGATGGTGCCATGTTTCCTCCAGACGTGATGCTTGGCATTCGGGCCAAAGAGTTCAGTCTTGGTTTCATCAGTCCAGAGAATCTTGTCTCTCATGGTCTTGGAGTCATTTAGGTGCCTTTGGCAAACTCCAAGCGGGCTGTCATGTGGCTTTTACTGAGGAGTGCCTTCTGTCTGGCCACTCTATCATAAAGGCCTGATTGGTGGAGTGCTGCAGAGATGGCTGTCTTTCTGGAAGGTTCTCCCATCTCCACAGAGAAACTCTGGAGCTCTGTCAGAGTGACCATCGGGTTCTTGCTCACCTTCCTGACCAAGGCCCTTCTCCCCCGATTGTTCAATTTGGCCGGGCGGCCAGCTCTAGGAAGGGTCTTGGTGGTTCCAAACTTCTTCCATTTAAGAATGATGGAGGCCACTGTGTTCTTGGGGACCTTCAATGCTACAAAAATGTTTTGGTACCCTTCCCAGATCTGTGCCTCGACACAATCCTGTCTCGGAGCTCTACAGACAATTCCTTCAACCTCATGGCTTGGTTTTTGCTCTGACATACACTGTCAACTGTGGGACCTTATATAGAGAGGTGTGTGCCTTTCCAAATCATGTCCAATCAATTGAATTTACCACAGGTGGTCTCCAATCAAATTGTAGAAACATCTCAAGGCTGATCAATGGAAACAATTTCAAAAACTTGTTTTTGCTTTGTCATTATGGAGCATTGTGTGTAGATTGATTAGGGAAAAAAGCAGTGTAATCCATTTTAGAATAAGGCTGTAACGTAACAAAATGTGAACACATTTGAGGGGTCTGAATAGTTTCCGAATGCACTGTAGGTATAAAGCAAATAGCCGAGCAATTAGTCTATGAAACTAACATGTACATATTTGGACTAGCGTGAAGTTTATGAATGACCATGCTGGGTTATGCTGATGTTGTTTCCTTTGGGCCTGGCGTATTGGCAGATCACAGCTGGTCTGGACTCAGTGGGCCGGATACAGATGAGAACGCGGCGGACTCTCAGGGGCCACCTTGCCAAGATCTATGCAATGCACTGGGGCACCGACTCCAGGTCTGACAATACTACTGTTACTACTACTACTACTGCAATACTACTACTGCAATACTTCTACTGCTAATATACTTCTACTTCTGCTGTTGTTATTTTACCCCCCCTTGATTCTAAATTATTTTTTATTGTCTTTTTATTGTTGCATAAGTCCTATGAGGTAACTCTAATGAAAAGTACTATACAAATGAAATGTATTATTATTAGTACTACTACTAGTTAGTACCACTACTACTAGTACTACTACTGCTACTATCCTACTAATATACTACTACTACTACCACTACTGCTGCAATACTACACAACTACTACTATTACTACTACTACTAAACCTCCATATTCTTAAGCACTGGCTGCTTGTGTCCTGTGGGTTTTGGACAGAAACTTTGTCCCAAACCAAAGCCATTAACATTTAAATGACAAAAAAGTCCATAGACTGTTAGAAGTAGATTTAACCCATAGCTAGCTATGTGCTACTAGTTCAATACTACAGCCACAGAGCAGTGGCACATTTTTACCAGTCAGTGTACTGTTGCCAGTCACACTAGTACAGTTGGACCGACTGATTTCCAATTGAGGCTCGATTTATATGTGAGCCATGGGACTACAAGTATGTATGCTTACCAGCTCATTCTTACTGCTCCCAAATACTTCTGAGTGTGCGTCTGCACTCTGGGTGAACCACCTGGAGGACAAACAGCCTGTGTTTATTTTATATACAGCAGTTGACATTTCAGCGGCACAGCTCTCCCTTTATTGTGTGCTTGGCTCGCTACAGATGGGTGCCAACCCACTTCCTATCACCGGAGAGACGGAAACACAAGCAGTTGGGGTCAGGCGGATGGGGGGTGGGGCAGGCTCTCTGTTTATCTTTCTCCCTCTCTCTCTTTCTTTCCTTCATTCTCTATCACCTCCCCTCTCTATTCTTCCTCCCTCTTTCTCTCTATTGTTTCCTCCCCCCCTTCTCGCCACTTTTCTCCTGCTCTCCATCCCCTCTATCCTTCTCTCGTTCTATCTCCCTCTGTCTCTCCCTGCCCCCCTCTCGACTGTAGAGCCTTTCAGATGACTGAGGCAATGAATATTACATGAAATGGCTCATCCAAAGTGGTCGCTATCCTGGACGGTTCACACTGCGATCCTGGCATGTGGGGTGTCCCACCGGAGGGAGGGAGGGAGGGAGAGAGAGAGAGAGGGCTCTGGAGTTCACACCACACTTAAACTGCTTTGGAAGCAGCAGCTTTTATGTCTACATTAGTTATGCATGCATTAGGTATGCTCTAACTAGTTCCATGGCTTTTTTGTTCCTGTGAATATATGCCAGTGTGCTGTGCTGACAGGTCAAACTCTTCAATATATTGAAACCATACTCTTTTTTAAATGGCGTCTAGGTTACTTGTAAGTGCCTCCCAGGATGGCAAATTGATCATTTGGGACAGCTACACAACAAACAAGGTGAGACCTACATTAAACTGCACCTGTGTGACCTTTCTCAAATAACATCAAAGACAAACAATCACCAGTAAAGTATCCTCTATATCTCCCCTCACACTGTAGCAAACAGTGCCATCCTCGTTGTCCTTGATTCTCCTCTGTATACTGCATCACATTCCACTCCCCTGGGTGATTGAGCTAAGCACGTTTGGGGTCAATTCAATTACCATTTAGGTTATATTAGGAAGTGAATTCGCCTGAAAATAATTTCCTCCTATTTTCTACCAGGATATTTCTATTCCCGAATTGAATGTCAATTCACTTCCGGAAGGTTCCTAACATAAGATCTGCACGCGTAACTTGGACTTGGAATTTGGAAGCCAATATACAGTTTATGCATTCAGATCTAAAGTTAGGATCTGGTCCTTCCTTTCAAGTCTTAACGCTTTTTGAATTTTGATTGCAACCCTGGAGGTAACAGACGTTGATCGTGTGTGTGTATTCCGTAGATGCATGCCATCCCGCTGCGCTCCTCCTGGGTGATGACCTGTGCATACGCGCCCTCTGGGAACTATGTGGCGTGCGGAGGCCTGGACAACATCTGCTCCATCTACAGCCTGAAGACCCGTGAGGGCAACGTGCGCGTCACCCGCGAGCTGCCCGGTCACACAGGTACACACTGGAGAAGGCTCTTTTTAAGAGGCGGAATACTGCAATTTTAGAAAGGAAATAGCACAATTTCACCTCATCAACTTCTTTGATTGGTTTAAACCCAGATAACCTTTCATTCCAAAAAGCTGCCGTCATTCCTCACCTCTGCCCTTATTCAATATCCCCTGCAGATCTTGGCCCGTTTTCATAAGCATCTCGGAGTAGGAGTGCTGATCTAGGATCAGTTACACCCATAATTAATATACTCTTATTCATTATGATCAAAAAGGAAAAAACAATATTAGATCAGCACTCCTACTCTGAGGTAATTTATGAATACGGGTGAGACTAGTTCTTCTCCATATTGTTTACACCTGTCCACTACTGTCAAATATGTGGGGTGAACAAGGGCAGTGGATGCACTAAGGACCACAGTGATGGCTTGTTACGGTATTGATGTGAATCGTGTGGATTAAGCCTGCATGGTTATTTTCAACCATTCTTTTTCAGGCTATTTGTCTTGCTGTCGTTTCCTGGATGACAACCAGATTGTGACGAGTTCCGGGGACACCACCTGGTGAGTTTGTTGATCTAGTGTGGGAGGAACACTTATTTGGGGAACACAACTTGTGTCTAGATGATATCCTTTGTCCAATAGCTTTGCTTCCACCGCTCTTATAAGGCTTTGTCTTGGTTTTGTTCTGGGTCCGGTGCTACAAAAGCCCTCTCTAAGCCAGCTCCCGTGAATACTACTCACACAAACTATTAGCGTTATGATAATACGATAGCATCGTCTATTGACGATGATTGACATCCATCGTCAATGGTGACCGACAATGGTTTAGCCTATTTGAACTTGACTGGCGCCCCGCAGTAAAGAACGGAGTCTCCAGCACACAAGTGACATTCCGAGTAATTTGCCTATTCCTATTTGCTATAGCCTATTTCAATAAATATGTGATACAGAACTCAAGAGAGGAATGTAGGGTAGACAGAGCAGAGAATTCCACCAGAACAGTACAAAAGGTCCAATATTCTCTCTCTCTCTCTGTCGGATGCATCGGCTTTTAATCTATAGCCTGAACCTATTCATTTTTTAAAAAATTAGACACTCCTTATTAACTATCTTGTGTTTAGCTGTTTTAAAAGAACGTAGCCTATATTCCCTTCTCTCTCCATTCGATAGGCTATGCTTCATCATTTTATGCATGGCTTTCTCCCGATAAAACAATGAATGTAACGGCAATCCATCTCAAAAAGTAATTTGAGCCTAAAAACATAAGGTAGCCAGGGGACTAATAATGAGAGAGAACAAACAATATCGATAGCCTATAGACACATTTTATGACAAGTTTAATCAAGTTTAAGTTTATTAAGAAAGAAATGATCCATACGGGCCGGGAAAATCCCTCCAAACGAGATTAAAAACCAAATGGCTAATAACTTATCCTCATTCCTCTTACTGGCCTATCATAAAAGCTTTAAGGCCAATTCAAGTTATGAACAGCAGTTTATTTCCCAAATATTCTAGCCTACGAAGGCATTGTCCTAAAGTTGTGGCTTTCAAGAATGAAAGTCTATAGCCTAGGCATTTATGATAGATTTATGATAGATAGAACAACCAATATTATTTATTTTTTCGATTATTTTACGAGGCAAAATAAAGCAATTTATTATCCAGTTTTGAAGACTGTAGACTGTTTCTATCCAGCCAATGATGTCACTACGTTAAGACAGCTCATTCCTCAGACAATCACGGCTCCATCACAGTGCGCCACACAGACACAGAAACACACAAACCTGCTCCATGCTGAAGCTCCTCCACCAGAATGGAATATGAGGAAAAGATTTGCCTGCACTTAGCCTCTGCCCAGGATTTCGTTGTGATCCATCCAGTTGCATTCGATTTCACTCTATAGCCCAACTTATTTTCAATAAAAAACTAAATCAAATTGGGTTGGCCAATATGGGGCGATAGCATCGTATATCACAATGTTTTATGGGTACATAATCACGACAGGACAAAGGTTGACATCGCTCAACCCTACAGACTACACTGACACACACACACAGAGAGGAGAACCCAGTGCACCTCCCCATTCATCATCAATTAATTTCAAGTCTTAACATTTCCACTGTACACTCATACCTCCTCTCATTCTCGTTCCCCCCACTCTCGCTCTCAGCGCTTTATGGGACATCGAGACTGGCCAGATGGCCACCAGCTTCACGGGCCACACGGGGGACGTGATGAGCCTGTCCCTCAGCCCTGACTTCAAGACTTTTGTGTCGGGGGCCTGTGACGCGTCCTCCAAGCTGTGGGATGTCCGGGACGGCATGTGCAGGCAGTCCTTCACTGGCCACGTGTCCGACATCAACGCCGTTTGCGTGAGTAGGAGGCACAGGAAATATACGTATCGTGTTGTTATGAAGAACCTTACATTGTAGGACGGTACTGTAAAGCAGACAAACATCTGTTACCAGACCGGTTACCAAACTAGATATTCACTTTCTTTGCTAATACTGCAAGAATTTGACACAGATTTGTCTATGTAATGTTAATCCTGAAAAGAGAAACTGAGCCTCAATTCGTTGGTGGTATGGACGCTACAAGGTGTCGAAAGCATTCCACAGGGATGCTGGCCCATGTTGACTCCAATGCCTCCCACAGTTGTGTCAAGTTGGCTGGATGTTCTTTGGGTAGTGGACCATTCTTGATACTCACGGGAAACTGTTCAGGGTGAAAAATCTAGCAATGTTGCAGCTTGACAATAACTGGCGAGCCTGGCACCTACTACCATACCCCTACAGTGCCTTCGGAAAGTGTTCAGACTCTGACTTTTTCCACAATTTGTTTTTAGGTTACAGCCATATTTTAAAATTGATTAAATCGTTTTTTCCCCCCCATCAATCTACACCCAATACCCCATAATGACAAAGCAAAAACTGGTTTTTCTAATATTTTGCTAATAAAATAAAAAATGAAATATGACATTTACATAAGTATTCAGACCCTTTATTCAGTACTTTGTTGAAGCACCTTTGGCAGCCATTACAGCGTCAAGTCTTCTTGGGTATGATGCTATAAGTTTGGCACACCTGTATTTGGGGAGTTTCTCCCATTCTTTTCTGCAGATCCTCTCAAACTCTGTCAGGTTGGATGGGGAGCGTTGCTACACACCTATTTCCAGGTCACTCTAGAGATGTTTGATCGGGTCAAGTCCGGGCTCTGGCTGGGCTACTGAAGGACATTCAGAGACTTGTCCGAAGTCGTTGTCCTGTTGGAAGGTGAACCTTCGCCCCAGTCTGAGGTCTTGCGCACTCTGGAGCAGGTTTTCATTAAGGATCTCGCTGTACTTTGCTCCATTCATCTTTGTCTCGATCCGACTAGTCTCCATGTCAATGCCGCTGAAAAACATCCCCACAACATGATGCTGGCACCACCATGCTTCACCGTAGGGATGGTGCCAGGTTTCCTCCAGACGTGACGATTGGTATTCAGGCCAAAGAGTTTAATCTTGGTTTCATCAGACCTTTTACTGAGGAGTGGCTTTCATCTGTCCATAAAGGCCTGATTGGTGGAGTGCTGCAGAGATGGTTGTCCTTCTGGAAGTGTCTTCCATCTCCACAGAGGAACTCTAGAGCTCTGTCAGAGTGACCATCGGGTTCTTGGTCACCTCCCTGACCAACGCCCTTCTCCCCCGATTGCTCAGTTTGGCCGGGCGGCCAGCTCTAGGAAGAGTCTTGGTGGTTCCAAACTTCTTCCAATTAAGAATGATGGAGGCCACAATGTTCTTGGGGACTTTAAATGCTGCAGATCTGTGCCTTGACACAATCCTGTCTCAGAGCTCTAAGGACAATTCCTTTGACCTCATGGCTTGTTTTTGTTCGGACATGCACTGTCAACTGTGGGACCTTATATAGACAGGTGTGTGCCTTTCCAAATCATATCCAGTCAATTTAATTTACCACAGGTGGACTCCAATCAAGTTGTAAAAACATCTCAAGGATGATCAATGGAAACAGGATACACCTGAGCTCAATTTCGAGTCTGATAGCAAAGGGGCTGAATACTTATGTAATTAAGGTATTTCAGTTTTTTTCTAAACCTGTTTTTGCTTTGTCATTATGGGGTATTGTGTGTAGATTGCTGAGTATTTTTAATCCATTTTAAAAATACATCTGTAACGAAACAAAATGTGGAAAAAGTCAAGGGGTCTGAATACTTTCCGAAGGCACTGTACAATCCATTTCTCAATTGGTTTAAAAATCCTTCTTTAACCTGTCTCCTCACCTTCATCTACACTGATTGAAGTGGATTTAACAAGTGACATCAATAATGGATTATAGCTTTCACCTGGTCAGTCTTATGTCATGGAAAGAGCATGTGTTCTTAATGTTTTGTATACTCGGTGTATATTTCCTGTTTGGGGTATCTGTACTCGCTCGACCCTGTCGTGTTAAGGCGTCCGCATGCTTCCCAGCCGAAACAGTTTGGTAGAGTTCGTGCATATATTATGATGACATTTTGTGACGTTTTTGTTTCGACTTTTCGGGCACACAGCATTTTTTTCTGGATGCAAGCCGATGTTTGGAGCCAACGTCTTCGACGGTGATTGGTCAACAGTAGGGATTCTTCAATAGAGTCTTTGTTGTCATTCAACGAGAGACGACTCGTTTTAATGTACATTTTTCCATTGTAAAATACTGCACCAAAAACTAACACCTCTTCGGCAAAAACGTCAAAGTCAATGACAGATTTCTTGAGTTATATTAAATTAATTCTGACTATTTTGAGGAAGAGTATACTGGCTACGGTGTCTCAAAATGGACAAACAGTACTATTGCCGCTTTTTTGTCGTTTTTCAAGCAAAGGTCTTTTAAGGGAGTATGTCAGCACGCTTGTTCGTTTCGGCTAGCCGAGTTTGCTTGGCGCCAGCTGAGCTGAAGCATGCTGACGCCTTTAAAAAGGAACACCATTGAATATGACTGTCCATGATACAGTAACACAAATTATTACAAAACATCATGTCATAGACATTAGATTAAACAGTGAGTATGACACAATACACTATAACAAAAATAACTTCATTCAATACACCTAACCCATTCTCTCTGTCTCTGTGGTGCAGTTCTTCCCCAACGGCAACGCCTTTACCACAGGCTCGGATGACGCCACCTGCCGACTGTTCGACCTGCGCGCTGACCAAGAGCTGATGATGTACTCGCACGACAACATCATCTGCGGCATCACCTCGGTGGCCTTCTCCAAGAGTGGCCGCCTGCTGCTGGCTGGCTACGACGACTTCAACTGCAACGTGTGGGACACCCTCAAGGCCGAGCGCGCAGGTACAGTGGGGGCAGCGGAGGGAGTTAGTGCACTGATTCAAATCCTTTCTAATTCCAATCCCTTTTTTTAAATGCAACCTTTTCTTGTTACCTCCCTTGAGGTTAGAGGAAGGGACATAATGCGGATTTTTGTGCTAGGCACTCATTTGGCAGTCACACTTATGGACAGCAACTTACAGTCAGTACATACAGTAATTGGTGAAACATTGTCTGTACAATGACTCACAATGCCTCCTAATCACCCTTATATTGTTTCTCTTTCCCTTTCCCCCCCTCTCTCTTTCTAGGTGTCCTGGCCGGTCACGACAACAGGGTGAGCTGTTTAGGCGTGACAGACGACGGCATGGCCGTAGCTACGGGCTCATGGGACAGTTTCCTCCGGATCTGGAACTAAACCCTCCACATCACCTCCACCTCCTCCTCTATCCCTCCCTCCACCAACCCACCCCACCCACACCACTGGTCTGGACTTGAGGGTGAACACTGTGTCTTCTCCCACCAACCCACCACCAACTCCACAACACAGGCAAAGTCCCCCCCCCCCCCCCCCCCCCCCGTCCAACTCCTCCCCTCACCCAACCGCCCACGCCACAGCCAGCGCCGCTGTGAGAAAGTAACAACTCTTTCTACCTTTCCAAGTGACGTTTTTTTACCCACGTATTACACAGAGGTTTTCAAGTACGTACAGTTAGTGTCCAATAAAAATATCAATGATGAGACGAGATTTTAAAACGTTTACACAAAAAAAATACAAAAAAAACAAACCCTGGCATCCTCTTCTTTTCAGACAGGGGGGATAGAGCGCGCATGTTACCGTGGTTACCGCCAAATTAGAGGACAGTCTGTGTGTAATATGTAAATGTATATATAAATACAGTATATATGTATAGCATTATGTGTGTATATATGCATCATATATGCACATATAATGTGTATGTATATATTTTTGTAGTTTATTTCCCACCCTTGAGTTTTTTTGTTTCGTTTTTTTGCCTTATGTTTTACTTGTTTAATGTATATAATATTCACAGTACTACACGATAACACAATTCCGATTTTGTCACTTGCCCCATGTGCAACATAATGTACATGTTAGTATGCATGTGTGTGTGAGTGTGTGTATGTGCGTGTGATGGTCTACTGGCAAAGGTATACACACGCTCGATAACTATAATACTGTATAATACATATGTTGATGATTGCGGTAACGATAGGAGTTGTGATTGACTGTTGGCATTCCTCTAAACAAACATGGCTTTCTTTTCTAAACAGAGCCGTTGTGGTCGTTTGTAGAGACAGCTTCTAGACTACAAGGGTTGGGTTTTAGTCGTGGCGGCGTTTTAGCCCAATCCCTTTTTTAGAAACTGGTTTAACTAGGGTTTGATACACGGCTCCCGTAGTTGTTTGGAGGCGCAGTCTCGCTAAGCCCCTCTAACAAACTCAAACAGCGTGAAACGACGGCCTAGAGACACTCGCAGGGGTACTCGGGCTGCGTTCAAAACCGCTGTTGTATGGCAAGTAGTATAACATCACTCCCACGCCTTGCAAATCAACAACAGTGTGATATGAAATAAATATGTTGCGATCATTCACTAATAGAGACTTTACTGCATATACCCCAAAGCCTTTACGTCTCCACTGCGGATGGAGACGGGGGCCGGTCTGAAACCTAGGGCCAAAAGGTCTGAAACGTAGGGCCCCAAACTGACAGGGGGGGGGTTTAACTAGGAATGTGATCCTGGAGCTACTGGGAGCTAGCTCAAGCCTGTATCGTAAGACTAAATAAGTACTGAGAACCAGAAATGCTGGCAGTCTATACAATCTCTACCAGAGGCTGGTCAGTAAAAGCATTGTGAAAAGATGTGAAAAGGAAAGACTGCTCACTATTTGAGCAGTGAGTGACTCGTAATTCCTTCCCTATGAGTGGACATGAGGGAAGATGCCTGTAATAGCTTCTTGCTATGTCCTCTTCAATTCTAGGGATTTAAAAAAATTCTTGATGACCATCAATAGGGAGGTTTAGTTGAGTGTGGAATGTAACGCTCTTGGTTCAGAAATCTCGTCAGCCACTCAAAATCACACTAGTGCCACCACGAGCCTGTAAAAAAAAGAAATGCTTTAAAAAAAATTGTCTGTATTTAACACGTAACGTTTCTTCTCACCAAAACAAATGTTATGAACAGTTTTAAGTATTGCTAGCGAAGAAAGTTCATTCGGTGGAAGAAAGTACACTTGGTAGAGAGCTAGATAATGCACACATACACAACAAACTGTAGTCCAAATGTAAGCAAAGAGCACATGCAACATACTCACCAATAGAGGAGAGGGGGTATCTCTCACAATACTTTGTTAGTTTGTGCATCAGTCATTTTCCGTTTTCCTCGCAAGATAACTTTGGTTGTGGAGGCAACACTTCAATAAGGGTGCCTATTTTTGAGTTATACACCCTAACACCCTAAAATAACTAGATAACAGTACATGGATTGGATCCATGTGGAATGGATTAGAATGGTCTGTGGCTTGAGATCAGTTAAATCTCCATTCTGCCTTACTGTACATGCTACGAAGCCAATCCCATTGCCAACATTGACCAGAACTGGTCAGGAACTCAAATGTTGGGCCTGCTTGGTCAAGACTTCCGCTTTTTCATCTCCACCTGTAGGCAGTTCCACTTGACCTCAATCACCCAGTCGCCTAATGAGGCTCCACTATTTCAAGTGGGCCCAAGAGAATGTGAAAGTAATTGTCCAGTGAAAATCTTATTTTTAAAAGTTCATATTATGTCAACTCATACCCAAATCATGTTATTGACTCATCCTATACTCGTATTTGTGGCCAAAGCTTAACTTGGAGAGAAAACACTTAAAAAAAACAAACATCAAAAACATTTCCTCATAGAGGATGAGCTGGCCAATCAGCGGTCTTAATCTTTTTCATGACCGGTCAATGCCCACACAGTTCTGTTGTTGGGGTATGCCCACACCATTCCAACACAGAAAAGCTGCTTTTTAACATACAATAAAATAAGTGATTATAGGTCATATTTCATAGAAATCTGGAAACACTGGACAGTTACTTTAAAAGATAATTGTCTCTTTTTCAAATATTGGCACTGGGTAAAGAATGAGGCAGGCCATAACCTGCTATAACAAAGTCAAATGATTTGCTGAAATCCAGCAATTGTGAAGCACAGAGACTCGTCAGTACTATAGTAAACACTAAAAGCCACAGCTTACAGATGACCACAACCGAAGACCTGCAAACAGCATGCATCTTCCAATAGCTTCTCGAAAGTGCTGTACATTATTTTATACAATTCTGCTTTCTATCGTACAATTTGTTGTATTTATTGATTACAAAGAAAACCCTTTGATCATTTAGTGATTTATAGTAGCCGTTTATTTGGTTGTACGTTTTTAGCTGTTTTACCTGGCTTTGCATTAATTAATTTGAGAATAAATGTAAAAGAAATGGCTGGCGGTTTATTAAGCCCCAAAAACACATCCTTGAGCTGACTTGGATGTAAAATGTATTCCATATCAGTGTTGAAATTCTCACTGATCTGTGTGGGTAACATACATGCCGGTTATAAGTGTTACTTTTCGCATTTGTGCCAATGTTACCCACTGACCCTGAGCTGTGAACTGAAAACATGTCATAATTGACAACTCATTGTGTTTCTTCGCTTGCTTACAGAAAGTGCCAGCTTTTTCCCCCTGAATCAAAATCTAATCAGTGTCATTTTTTTACACTTGGCCTGTAACAAGGTCCTCTGTTGACTTCATAAGGTGCCCAATAAAAAGAAGTGTCCAGAACGTATGGATATTCCTTCAATGTTATTGAATCACTTTCTGTTTTGCTTTCATTTCCCCATATGAAATGAATCTACCCATGAGGATCCAATGAGAGAAACGTAGCCCTTTTAAGACAGGAAATACAGATGGCAGATAAAAAGGCAGGATGAAGTTTGGTCATTTTACACCAACATGGCTGCCAGGGAAACCATACCCAAACTCCTGAAAGCAACTTTGAAGTTGGTTGTGTTGATTCTTAAGCTCAGACATCATCTGTGACAATACCGCACCACAGCCCTTACTAGCCAAAACATGTATATTCTATAACACAACGAACACCCCAGAGGCTTGACCCCAGTGCTCAATAAGATGCAACAGTACTATTACTAAAATAGTGACCGCATTAAAATGTGCCTGTGCAGTCCCAATGATCAGGTTAGTTAGCTGGGACCAATGGTTTCTAGGCATCAATAGTCAAAAGGTGCTCAATCTCCCTGTATTTGACCATGTCATTGTATTTCCTTTGTCTCCTTTGGTTGTATTCATCATATGAAACAACTATGTCATAAAGAGCAGTCGTGACAGCATGTGCTCTACCGGATGGGATGCTGAGACACAGTCTGCAACGAACACAGCGTGTGTTGGTTTTCAAGTCTCCTTGACGTACATAGCCAAAGTAATTGAAAAGCCTGAGCGTGTACTTGCCTGGATTTACAGGTTTAAGGAAAAGTAAGCAAGCAAATCAGCATGCGCTGCGTTTACATGTGAACTGTTTACTCGTGGACTGAGGTGGAATATTATCCATGCATCAAAGTAGTGTTTTAGAGGGTTTCTTTAAACATGGCTGAGTTTGGCGAAAAATCGGAAACGGGAGTAGCGCATATCAAGAGAAACAAACACAAGAGAATCCAACGTTGAAGTTGTAGCCCAGCTGTCCTTTTGATAATTAGCGTTACATTTAGCGATCACCACAAACACAAAATTAATGCACTGCCTTTTGGCTCTGATCTATTCTGACAGTCTTATTTATTTTTTTGTGTTTTAAGCCAGTGAATACCAGGGACATGGTGCCATGATTTCTCTTACAGTGCTATTGTGTGAAATTATAATCACTTGTTATGGAATAATTTTTTATAGTCTTTTTCACACCAATTCTTTTTGTGTATTTGTACAGTGGCTTGGTGATACTGATATGTTGCCATGAGTTGATATTGTAACCAATAAAAAAAGCTTTAACCAAGGGTTTCTGTGTTGAAGCCTATTATGTAAAAAAAAAAAAATTTTTGAGGTTAACAAATTACTTTTCAAACATAGTTGCTTGAATGCTGACCATCTACCATTCAGTAAAAGCTTATTTTTGAGGGCAGTTGTTAAATCCTCTTTCCACTTCTAAGAATACAAGTCTTCAGTTTAATGTTGTTTCCATTAGAGATTCTACAGCAAACGCTACCCGTTCAAAAAAAAAAAACAGAATCAATGACATAGAATATTATTTTAATAGATTCAGATAAATCAGGATGTATTTCAATTCAAATTCATCATGAAAGGAAAAAACGTTTTTACAAAGTGGAGATTATTCAAATGTATTCTCATGACATGTCAAATTAGTTGAAACGGCAGATGAAGTTACGCAATGCTTCTATTTATCAAAACACTATCAGCCGGACATTAGTAATTTTGATCGTTTTTTTCTGAAGTCAAATGGATTTCCTCTGAGTTTATGTAGGTCCTTCACAAAAAACACACACACACACACAATTCTATTTTAATAAAAAAAAATTTTTTTTTTTTTTATTTTTTATTTTTTACAATGGGGTAAACCAGAACAAATTCAGATCTGAATGAAAATCACATGCCTACATTTGTCTACCTAC
Organism: Salvelinus fontinalis; assembly: GCF_029448725.1. Taxonomy (NCBI): domain Eukaryota; kingdom Metazoa; phylum Chordata; class Actinopteri; order Salmoniformes; family Salmonidae; genus Salvelinus; species Salvelinus fontinalis. Next base: position 50,202,628 of record NC_074678.1, on the reverse strand, counting down.
ACACACACACAATTACTTCAGGAGTTAATGAAAGGCATATTCACAGTTATAAGAGCAGTAGTGTCAATGTACAGGCTACAGCACCCAACCTTCAATCTCATGCCAACCGAGTTTTTATGTCCTGACCTTCGGAACTGTATTCACACGACTGAATCACACAGTTTGTATTTGTGTTACAGGCAGTTTGGTTTGTTGAACTAAACAGGCAGTTTGTTCTCTGAAAAGTCATTTTCTAAAGTGTGTGGAAGACTGGACACACTTCAACAAATCTCTTGGAGAAACATCTGTTCGGAGGTGGGGGAATCCCGGGAGCAATATTGTCGAGGGTGGACCTATTTTCTCTGAGTGGAGAGGGGATGTCCGGGGGGGGGAGAGTCAATGACATTTGCTAGGACTGAGTCGCTAGGGGAGCCAGTAGAGCCAGAGCGAGAAACCCAGTCCATCATTTATGGGGATTCAGATACTGGTCTGTAAAAGTCTCCAATTGCCTCTCAAACTCTGTGGCTTTGTGCCTGAAAATATATAGAAAAAGATGTTTACACATAGACCAACATCTATTGGCACACTAATGATGTACAACCAATTATAATGAGGTGAAAATGCCTATCCAAATGAACCATGTTGAGGTTTACTGACAAGTGAATACTGTTCACCTCAAGTGAAACAAAATAAACTACACACATTCAGTTCAAAGGGCATATCTCTGACCTTGAACCCTCAATACAACCAATAGTGAAGTAACCTATCGGAGCAGGCTTATAAAGACGCACAAACAGAGTTCCCACTTCTCTTTTTCAGGGGAAACGGAAGTTAGGTTGAAAATATGCCAATGGTGAATAAATGCCAAAATGTGACAATATATTTTTCTAGGAAAGACAAAGACTACCAAAGCACCAAAATGTTAAATCAAATGCATTGGGGATGTAAATGTTTTAAGGGGGGGGGGGCAATAGAGCTATGTAAGGGGAAAAGGTATGGGGTAACACTGGACATTGGAGGTAGCTAGACTGACCGGAGGGTCTTGGAGTGGCTCTGGACGGTCTCCAGAGTCTGGACCTTAGCGGTCAGTCGGCTGATCTCTCCCTCCAGCTCCCTCTGTGTCAGGTCCACCTGCTGACACAACCTCGCAAAGGTCGTGGCCATCTCCCTGGGCAACAAAGGTCAAAGCGCTCTATCACTTATTTATTCACCACTTCACAGAAAAGAGGGGAACGGGAGGGACGTAAAGGTAGCAGAGGTGCATAGATTTGGCTTTCAGCAGATTTTGCACTTAATACATCAGTGGTGAATCGGTTCATAAAGCAAGAGTGTTAAAACTTCTTGTCAATAGGGGGGCGCTGTTTTCACTTTGGAAAAAATCGTGCCCAAATTAAACTGCCTCGTACTCTATTCTAGATCGTACAATATGCTTATTATTATTACTATTGGATAGAAAACACTCAAGTTTCTAAAACGGTTTGAATTATATCTGTGAGTAAAACAGAACTCATTTTGCAGCAAACTTCCAGACAGGAAGTGAAAAATCTGAAAACGAGGCTCTGTTTCAGGGCCTGCCTATTCAATTGCCTAATATTTATCGATATGCATGCACTTCATACGCCTTCCACTAGATGTCAACGGGCAGTGGAAGGTGGAATGGGGTGTCTAGCTTGATCTGAGGTCGAACAAGAGCTCTTGGAATGACGTGTCCAGAATTTCCTTTCTCTACCTAGGCGCGGGAAGCACCTCCATATTGTCTTATGATAAGCGTTCGGTATACACGGCTAATTTCTCCGGCTCTGTTTTTATTTGATACATATTAGAAAAACATCAAAGTAGGTTTTTTTCAACCGAGTTTCATCAGTTTATTCAACGTTTATTGGGACTTTTGGAGTTTTCCGTTCTTTGCGTCGAGGGAACGTCATCAACATTGGCTAGCATTGTGGCACGAATTCGACAGGAGAAAAGGACATTCTAAAACCAAACAACGATTTATCCTCGACCTAGAACTCCTTGTACAAGATTCTGATGGAAGCTCAACAAAAGTAAGAACAATTTATGATGTTATTTCGTATTTCTGTGGAAAATGTTATTCCTATTCTCTGCCGTTTTGGCGGGCGCTGTCTCGCAATAACGCAAGCTGTTTTATGGTAAAGTTATTTTTAAAAATCTAACACGGCGGTTGCATTAAGAACCAGTGTATCTTTCATTTGCCATACAACAAGTATTTTTATGTAAAGTTTATGATGAGTTCTTTGGTCAGATTAGGTGAGTGTCCAAAATAGCTCCGGACATTCTGGTGAATCGATGCTACATATTCACAATGTATAACCACGGTTTGCAGCTCTAAATATGCACATTTTCGAACAAAACACAAGTGTATTATATAACCTGATGTTATAAGACTGTCATCTGATGAAGTTGGTCAAGGTTAGGGATTAATTTTATATATTTTGTGGGTTTTGCGGTGAATAAATACGGTTGTGTTTTTGGCTATTGTGGTAAGCTAATATAATGCTATATTGTGTTTTCGCTGTAAAACACTTTTTTTTTTTTTTTATCGGAAATATTGGCTGGATTCACAAGATGTTTATCTTTCATTTGCTGTACACCATGTATTTTTCACAAATGTTTTATGAGTATTTAGGTATTTCACGTTGCTCTCTGTAATTATTTTGGCTGCTTTGGTGATATTTTTGATGGTAGCTGCAATGTAAAACTATGATTTATACCTCAGATATTCACATTTTCGAACAAAACATACATTTATTGTATAACATGTTATAAGACTGTCATCTGATGAAGTTGTTTCTTGGTTAGTGACTAATTATATCTATATTTGGTCGGTTTTGTTGGTGCTACCTATGCAGTAGAAACATGGTGAAAATATGCGGTTGAGTCTTTGGCTATTGTGTTTTCGCTGTAAAATATTTTTAAAAATCGGAAATGATGGCTGGATTCACAAGATGTTTATCTTTCATTTGCTGTATTGGACTTGTGATTTCATGATATTTATATGCTATTATTTACTTGTGGCGCTATGCTAGGCTATGCTAGTCAGCTTTTACTGATGAGGATGCTCCCGGATCCGGGATGGGTGTTAAGTAAAGGTTAAGAAACAGTTCAAACATTAGTTACTGTACTGGGATTGAGGCCTGAAGATGTGTCCTAATGCAGGCAAACCGGCGACCCATCTAATGTTAACAAAATAAATACAAACGTCATCTCTTATCATTAGGTGAATGATAATGGCAAGTAAAAGTAGGCTAATCAACGTTTTAAAATGAATCGATTTGGTAGACAGTGTCATTATTTTGACCTCCCTAGAGTTCATTGGAAGAGGAAGTGTAAACTTAGAAATGTATCTTGGCACCGTAGAAGAAATGTTGCTGTTGTAAACACATTTTTCAGGAATTCTACAAATTGTTTCATTCAACTGAGAGAATATTTTGCACCTTTGAAGCAAATTCCCAGCAATTCTACACAGTTTAGCTGTAAATAGCTCCAATGACTAATTTCCTCCATATTAAAATGGAGTTTGAGATTTTGGCAGTGAAGCCATTTATCTACTTCCCCAGAGTCGGATGAACAGTCATTGTGCTAACGCTAGTTCTAACTTCCTTCATACTGGACGCAGAGACATAAAAATAGTATTCACGATGGTATTCTGTTGCAGTTACGCAAGTCATGAAAAACTTTTTTTCACATAAAATGTCCAAATACTTCCAAGAGAGAATGCCAAGAGTGTGCAAACATGTCATCAAGGCAAAGGGTGGCTACTTTGAAGAGTCTCAAATATAAAATATATTTTGATTTATTTAACACTTTTTTTGGTGACTACATGATTCCATATGTGTTATTTCATAGTTTTGATGTCTCACTATTATTCTACAATGTAGAAAATAGTTACAAAAAAGAAAAACCCTGGAATGAGTAGGTGTGTCCAAACTTTGGACTGGTACTGTATATGCTTTTTGTTAATAATATAAATTGGCGGACCACCTGCAGTAACTGACCCCAGTTTTAAAACTCCTGTCCTAATGCACACAAAAAGGATCTGATAACATGGAAATTCTGATTGTCAGCCACTTTCGATAACTCAAAACTGGTTTAAAATAGAAAACAAACCTAGATTTTATAGTGAACTTCCCCCTTTAAGCTTTTCCTTATTCCCAGAAATGGCATTTATACAGAATACAGCCTGTACTTACTGCTGGACCTGGTGGCTGCAGTTGGCACTGGTGAAGCTGACGATGAGTTGTAGTTTCTCTGTGGCGTAGTCCACAAACTGGCGCTTGAGCGCATGCTCCTTGGCCTTGGTGGTCCACGTGAGCTTCTCCCACAGGTAGAGCAGGCCGTACATGGAGGCCGACAGGGCTATGAGCCGCCAGCCCACCGTCCGGCACACCTAGCACACACACGGGTAAGAGAGAGGTGGGTTTCATTTTTTTTGTAGTGTAACTCTGTATGGGAAGCAGCACCCATATTAATCAGCTACATCTGTTCTTGTTGGTTACACATCTGTATAGATCCGTACATATACAATTTACCAGGACTCTCGTAGAAAAATATTTTAGTGTGTGCTAAATATATCTAGACTATAAATCAAATAGTCTCGATAAGTCATTTATTTGCCACTTAATTTAAGATGGATTGAGATGTATGGATGCATGTATAGAGCCTGGTCCGTACTGTAAATCCCATTATAATGACAAATGGGTTGCTAGATTAGGTGGGAGTACTATTACGCACCACTCCTCCAACGATGACCACAGTCATGGAGGTGCGGGAGGTGAGGGAGGCCAGGTTAGTGGCCATGGACATCATCAGCTCCTCCTGGGAGAGCGCTGCGTCCTGGTGATGTGCTACCGCCACGCTGGAGGGGCCACTGGAGGGCGTGGTGGACAGGGAGCGTGTCATCTTTAACAGGACAGGAAGGAGGGACACAGTAATGACAAAGTAGACATTTTCGACATTTTAGAAAATGTATTAATAATTTAAAAAAACGTAAATATCATATTTACATAAGTATTCAGACCCTTTACTCAGTACTTTGTTGAAGCACCTTTGGCAGCGATTACAGCCGAGTCTTCTTGGGTATGACACTACAAGTTTGGCACACTTGTATTTGGGGACTTTCTCCCATTCTTCTCTGCAGATCCTCTCAAACTCTGCCTGGTTGGATGTGGAGCGTTGCTGCGCAATTATTTCAAGTCTCTCCAGAGATGTTCGATCAGGTTCAAGTCCGGGCTTTAGCTGGGCCATTCAAGGACATTCAGAGACTTGTCCTGAAGCCACTCCTGCATTGTCTTGGCTGAGGTCGAGCACTCATGTTGGGCGATTAGGCCTTGCTCGCAGTCTGGCGTTCCAATTCATCCCAAAGGTTTTCGATGGGGTTGAGGTCAGGGCTCTGTGCAGGCCAGTCAAGTTCTTCCACACCGATCAACAATCCATTTCTGTACGCACCTTGCTTTGTGCACAGGAGCATTGTCATGCTTAAACAGGAAAGAGCCTTCCCCAAACTTTTGCCACAAAGTTGGAGGCACAGAATCATCTAAAAAGTCATCGGATGCTGTATCATTAAGATTTCCCTTCACTGGAACTAAGGGGCCTGGCCCGAACCATGAAAAACAGCCCAAGACCATTATTCCACCTCCACCAAACTTTACAGTTGGCACTATGCATTGGGGCAAGTAAAGTTCTCCTGGCATCCGCCAAACCCAGATTAGTCCGTCGGACTGCCAGATGGTGAAGCGTGATTCCTTACTCCAGTTTCCTGCACCAGAGTCCAATGGCCGCAAGCTTTACACCACACCAGTCGACGCTTGGCATTGCGCATGGTTATCTTAGGGTTATGCTCGGCCATGGAAACCCATTTCATGAAGCTCCTGACAAACAGTTTTTGTGCTGACATAGCTTCCAGGGGCAGTTTGGAACTCGGTAGTAAGTGTTGCAACCGAGGACAGACTATTTTTATTTGCTACCCACTTCAGCACTTGACTGTCCCGTTCTGTGAGCTTGTGTGGCCTACCACTTCGTGGCTGAGCCATTGTTGCTCCTAGACGTTTCCACTTCACAATAACAGCACTTACAATTGACCGGGGCAGTAATAGCAGGATAGATATTTGACAAACTAACTTGTTGGAAAGGTGGCATCCTATGACGGTGATACGTTGAAAGTCACTGAGCTCTTCAGTAAGGCCATTCTACTGCCAATATTTGTCTGTGGAGATTGTATGGTGTGTGCTCGACTTTATACACCGGTCAGAAACGGGTGTGGCTGAAATAGCCAAATCCACTAATTTCAAGGGGTGCCCACATACACACCTTTTACCAAAGTATCTATCCCCATAATTTCTCACCTTCGTATCTTACTGGAATAACGAGAAGTTGCCCCTAGACCCTGGGACATTTTTACATTTTCCCCCACTAATGGTTAAGGTTAGGACTGTGGGAGGGAAAGCTGATCCTAGATCTGTAAGTTGGGGAAACTTCACCCTGTAGCTGTCTTACCTGCGTTACTTGGAAGTTCCTGTCGACCAGCATGAGGGCCCGCTTTGCATTGGTAGGCCCCAGGAAGCGGTTGACCAGTGCCGTCCAGCCCATTGAGAACTGGAACTCAATGTTCTCCTGGAAGTCTGAGCAGAGCGTGGCGCAGTTCAGGTTGTAGCTCAGGTCAAATTTGCGGCTTGGCACAAGCATTTGTATCTGGCTCTGAACAGCAGGGGGCAGCAGAGGCTGCAGACTCTCTGGTGGTGGGGAGAAACAAGGAAGGAAACACAGACAAGTCAGGTGACTTCACTGAAATCGTCTAGATGACTTCTGATCCAAATACTTCCTGCTTCCCTTGTTCCTTGCAGTCCTCAGAGATCTGACAGAACTGGATCAGTGGAAGCTATGTAGAACCCTCTGAATAGGCCCCCTACCCAATTGTGTTAGATTACATAAAAGAAGGTTGGATTTAAAACAGGGCCTTCCTTTCCATGACAGTCTCTAAACACACAATGATCTGAGGGGAATAAATGGGTGAGAAGTGAGCAATATGGAAAAATCTTGTTGGTTTACTCCCTCAAAAGTAATTTCATAGAGGTCCATTAGATCTTCGTCAATCTGCTTTATGACTGGTTGCCTGGTCACACACACACGGGATCGTGAGCCTATGAGCCTGTGTCATGACCAAACCTGAACCCAGATCTGTTTGTGTTGTCATGTCAACTCTTGACCATAGGAGTTGGCAAGACAGCATTAATAGATGTGGGACCAGGCTAATCATGACCAGGGCTAGCCTAAACACAGCCTGTTTTATGGGGTGGTGTTACGTGCTGCACCAACTACCTACCGATCATGTCTCTCTGGGAGGACTGCACGGAGGCGTTGACGGCATTGGAGCAGCGGAAGGCCAGGTTTTTGCCCATGCCCTCTTCAATATGGCTCAGTAGATCCTGTACACAGGGTGAGGGTGGGCAACCGCAGGACATGGTCAGAGATGGAACAGTCAAGGAATGGTCATGGAACGGTCACAGAAATAGAGTGCATAGAAGAGAGGTCACTACTACTATGTATTAGAGTCCTGACGCTCCTAACCTAAATGCTCAGTGTGTTACATTAGCGACAAAGCTTCAATTTCAAGGAGAAGCTGCCATAGAAAGCAGATCTGTGTCCGACGTGGCAGTCTTTGGTGTAACGAAAATCATACTCACTGATTTGTAGAGCTTGAGGACGTGGGGCGAAGGTTGGAAGTCCGAGTGGAACTCCTCAATTAGCACGTTGAGACGACAGATCTCTTCGCCCATGGCGCTGGACACCTAGAGAAAACGGTTGTATTAGTGCCTGGGGAAAAAAAAAAAAAAATGTGCACCACTTGTGGTAACCCTTGGAATGGATTGAGAGTTACGGCTGTAATAAATCCAGAAATTGTAGTTGGCAGTATGACCCTGGAGGGACTGAGTTGTGCTTCCCTGCACTGTTAAGAGGCTTAGGATGGGCATATTTCGCAAACATATTGTAAAAATTAATGTTATCAGAATAGCATGATTTACCTTGCTCTCCACCTCTTCTGTAATGGCCTTGATCTTCATCTTGATGTCCTCTATGAGCAGGCTGAGCTGGTTCTTCACAAACTCCAGACGATCCATCTGGTATTCACGGTCCTCCAATGAGGCCACTCTATACGGCAGACAGGAAGTGGTAAGGTGAGACACAGGAAGTAGGAAGTCAGTGCTTCGATCAGGAAGTACACGGATTGCGATCCAATGTCCATACTAGCATACTACTATTACAACAGATACCAAAGTATCGTAATATTCATTGGATAAAAATATTGAATTGTAATAAAATGTTAACGTTTACGTACAAACACCACATAGAAGGGTCAAGTAAAAGTGCTACAGGAACATTTGGCAACGATTAAACAGAAGATCATCCCGAAAGAACAGAGTGATGTGAGCGGATGGAACGGGGGACACCCACCTCTTCTCTGCCGCCTCGATGTTGATGGCATCCATGATGGCTTTGACCGTTTCAGTGATCTGCTTGGCCCTTATAGTGTGCTGCTCAAACTTTGTTTTCACTGCTGACTGCGAGATACACTCCTGCGAGGCCATATAGTAGCACACACGTTACTGTGAATGGGGGCTGCGAAACACACACACAGGGTGGTGACGCACACAGTGGTGGTGGGACGAAAGGGGACAAGATAGACAACTGCTGAAGCAATTGAAGAACGTGAAAAAAATGGCGTGTGCCTTCAACAGCTCTGTATCTAGAGACCCACAGCCCCTTGGTTCTAGGTTCACAGTAACGTGTTAATGAAGCAATAGAAAAATCATAGGAACAAAAGTCAACACAAGAAACAACAATTCTAAGAAAAGATGACTATTTAAAAACATAAAACGCCTCAGAAAACACGAAATGCAGGCCACAGAACAGAATCAAACATGAGACAGGGTGAACAGAATGAAAATGTAACTGAAAGAAACGGATGATCCTCGCCTAAGCAAATCTAGACTTCAGCAATGAAGACGCAGATCGATGGCAATGTGCACATTGATTGGCCTACGCAGGGGTTCTGAGGCGCGGGCTTGGCGACTCGTGATTGGTGGAGAGAGACTAGTAGTTCGGAGATGAGCTGGAGGTCGAGACTAGAGGTGTTTCTCGCCGCACAGGATCATAGAGATAGAGTGATTAGAATGGTTCATCACTCACATCTGTAGTGGCATGGGACAGAATCTAGTTAACATTCTATTCAACAGTTTTTCCATTAGGTGTCCGACCCAATAAAGAGGTCAACGGTATGAGGCAGCATAACTACGGAATATTCTCTCTTGCAAATCTTTTCTATACCATTTCTCTACGCACACCCTCATGCACACATCCACGAGCAACAGCAGCTACCATTGTGCTTGAGCAGGTGCCCCTGGAAAATCTCTGTCACTTTAGGAGGAAGATAACAGGGGCTGGGAATTTCCAGGGACCTTACGATACGTCGGTGCCGATATGATATGTATTGCGATTCGATATGCATTTCCACTCGATACTGTGATTTTATTGCAATTGATGGTCCAAACATTGCTCACTATATGTCTGCTGCAGCGAGACGGAAGAGCGTGAGAAAATGAGTTTTGATCAGTCAGTGAAATAAAAGTGCTGAAAACATGTAACTATCATTTTTTCCCCCTCATCACTAGAAGATAAATGTGATAAGTGCCAGTTCTGGCCATCCTCCCAGATCGCTCCAAAACTAAGTCCAGTGTCACACTGGCAAAAGCCAGGCCGGAGAATTCAGAGTGCGAGAGTTTGACTGAGGAGGAGCCATGGTGTTTGGTTGGATTGGACTACACACTGATTTCACTTCCACCTTGATTCCTTGGAAAGTGCTTCATTTTGAAAAAAAAAAAATGTAGTTCCGCCATTTTTTTATTTTTTATTAATTACTTCATACTGTGGGGTTTTCATATACATTTCAGATGAGTTGGAGACGTTGTATTTAATCATTAAACAATCTCCGTGTTCGAGGCTGAGAACGAGAGGCGCTAGACGTTGTCACACACAAACAGACACTAGAACTTGCCTCAAATATCCTCTCGAAACTCTGGAACTCCTTGAGCCTCTCGTGGAAGCCTTCTGCTAAAGCTCCACCTGAGAAAAGCGGCACACTGTCAAACAAAGACCACCACATCACAGCAGCGTTGTCTCTCTATAACGGAGTGTAGCACACTGCCATTTTGGCTACAAACTCCTACAAAAAGTTAAATCATTTAAAAAGGACAGATCACTTTTGATGTATCAGTTAGCATTGAATTCAAAGTAGGGTGACCACATTTAAAATACCTTATATCTTTCGGTCCATTTACTTACTTTCATAGCTCTTCGTTAAAGCACACGTTTTTTGTAAGTAGGTAACTGTCCTCTCCATGTTTAGCTGGAATTTAGCCCGAAAGCATTTGAAAAATGTTATTGGTCTACATTTCGTCTTGCGTTGCGCAGAATATCAGATCTCAACACCGATTGGAGAAGTGTTAAACATCACCAATACCGCCACTTCCTTATATATTGTCATAAACTCAACTTTACTGCAAAAGGGAGATTGGAATGTCATTTCTTATCAAATGAATGGGAAGACTGACTGAAATATGGGACCAATTGACCTTTTCTGTAAATTAGTGGTGCTTTAATTTGTTGATAAAATGCAGGAAACAATTGTTCGATTGCATGATTGCATGACAAATTGTGATCACCCTAATTCAAAGGTATGAGGAAAGAGCTCTGACGAGTGGCACTCTCCCCATGCTTTTGAACACATCACTAACTGATGCAATCCATTTCCACTAGCATTGCTACACTTTCAAAAAATTATACGCCATTAGCAGGGTTGGATGGATTACTTGAAAAATGTAATCTGCTACTAGTAACAGTTACATGAAAAATAAAGTAATCAGTAACATAATCCTTTGGATTTCTGAAAAATAAGTAACATACTTTTGGATTACTTTAACCTCTAACACCCAGGCATACACATGTGAAACAACTAATTATTTAATTTAGTAACATGACTATTTCCAATTTGGGGACTAGTGTGGAAGCATACTACAATTTACATAAGAGCACACACAGCCGCCATACTAACTTTCTCCTACATTTTCAGTTGGTGGCACAAGCCTATGATTTGGTTGCACCAAAATCTTGTTGTGGGGTCAGGCATTTTATTTTTGTAGTTTAATGAATATTAACAATTTCCCCCCCATAAACCGATTCAATGTGCTTCATTCAAAGTGTACTGAAATGGTGTGATTCAAGAAATACTGTATGTCCAAGCAGAAATGCATGATTCAAGATACTTCATTTCCCCCCCATCAGATTACACAATCCATTACTACCCAACCCTGGCCATGAGAATCTACTAACTAAACCAACTGACACAATTTGGATGAAACGGCAACAGGTATGTACGTTGAAAATAAGATAAAACTTGCAAAAAGTGAAACATCCCTTTAACCTAGAAAGGATGTGGATAAAGTAGAACCAGATGGAGAGAAGATGCCAGGCTAAAAGCAGAGCTCACAAGACCACATTCCCCATAACACTCAAGCGAAAGGTCATTTGGTAGCATGTGAGCCAATGGATTGCATAAGTGGCTTGATCCCATGTAGGTGGTGTTAGCCAGAGTTGATAGGGAAGTTTCAGTTTGATTGTTTTCTAACTTGGCTGGGGATGTTTTGTTTAGATGGTACACTGAGGATCTCATTTGGGGAGGCCTATAAGGCATTCTGCACACACAGTGTGGACAGGACACAACCTTTGACCTGAGTGAGCCTGCCACACACCCATCTGTCACTAATACAGCCACTAACACAACCCCAAACCCAGCAATTAATACTTAACAAATAGGACAGTTCTGCTTAATTCTGTGTTTTCATGGGCTCCACTCTAGTTCCCTGCAGCTAATCTGGGCGTATGGTCACTGGAGATGGCCTGAGCTGACAAATGAGTTGAAGACTGCATTACATAGGCAAGATGTGGTGGGTGTAACCGAGATAGAGATAGCCAGGAGGAGTTAGAACAATTCCTCATTGTCTCTAAATCATCTTTGCATCTGGGAAACTAAGCACGGGTAGGGTTAAGACCAGACTCATTATTGCAATAATTAATCGATATTAATTACAGATGCTTGTTTGAAGAAATTACCAAATCTTTCTCAGCACTGAATTTCCACGACACTACCTACTGAACTACTTAAGGGGTGTGAACGCTTAAACGTTTAAATGAAATTGGGATCCTTAACATTAACAAAAATATTAACAATTTCCCCCCCCACAAAATTTGAATCACAGTGTAGTTATCACAAAACATATTTTCTGTGTTATAGCCTAACTAACTGTAAAAGGCCTGGGGAAAGTTGAGTAATTTAAAGGTAGATTCAGTGACATGAAGTAGACGCAGAAAGTAAACGGCATAGTGTGTCAATTTCCGCAACAACTAAGACCTGGCTACCACGCTGAGAACAGCGTGAATCAAACTCGTACACATGAGCAGATACTGTGTGTGACCGTGAAGTGTTGCATCTTGCCTATTTGTTGATGATAGGCCCTGTTTTACTCAAGTTGTGAGACATTGCAAGCCAACAAATTGTGAGATACAGCATTGCGAGATACAGCTTTTGACTGGAAATAGATAGGCCTAGTGCACAGTTCTGCCTGGTGGCCGACCTGCCTATACTGTGCCCCTCCCCTCTCTCTCCATCCCTCACTAGCGCACTGAAAGATGCAAGTGTTTGTGTTTTCGGAAGTATGGCAACTAATCAGTCTCCTCCGTTATAAAAATACATCATCTTAGGAGTCGATTCCGGTAGGAATCAAATCTTGACACTCAGAAATGGGAGTCGACATGTAAGGAAACGAGGAATCAATTATTTTGGAGTCGACTCTCCACCACTACGTCATCGTTGGAAAAAGGCGAGCGACAGCAGCAAAGTCCTGTATGGCAACAATTTGAGAAGTAAAATGAGAAGGAAATGCAAACGTTGTGCGGTGGAGTTGAGGTACAGTAACGGTAGTTACAGGTGCAATGCTTCACCATCGAAAAGAGATGCAGCGTGAGGCCAAAACCGGTGCTGGCAGCAGCACAGCTGCATTGTGAATTCACATGGAATTTAATGATATTTTTTCGTATTGTTTTACCAGAAAACTCCCCAAAAATGGCCGTTTAATCATGAAGAAATAACTATTTGTGACATCCTTACTACCTACCAACAACAATACACACCTGGTTTGACCACTGCGGACACCAAAACACACACCTACCCACCCATCAACACGCCCACAGCCTCCTGGTTTGACCGCCGCTGGGCTTACCGGACTCTGGCATACCCTGAGCTCGCTGCATGCGGGAGTTGAGCACCTCTTTGGCCGACACAAAAAAGATGCGGTTGGGCGCCTGCTCCCGGTCCATTACCTTCAGCTCCTCCACCAGGAAGTTGACACAGCGGTCAGTGTGCTGCTTCCGCACCTGTAGGGGGAAACTTTACTGCATCACTACTACAACAAAGCTCATAGCACTAACAAAAACTCTGATGGGGAGATAAACGTAATTTGCACTTCAGCTCTAGGCTTGAGTGGTAGACTGTATATGCCATATATGGCAGTGGAGGATCCTCAGAGGAGGAAGGGGAGGACCTCGTCCTCAGTGAATTTCATAAAAATAATGAAACATTAAAAAAGTTATCCTTTATAGATAAAACAATATCAAATATACAGTTGAAGTCAGAAGTTTACACACACCTTGGCTAAATACATTTAAACTCAGCTTTTCACAATTCCTGACATTTAATCCTAGTAAAAATTCCCTGTCTTAGGTCAGTTAGGATCACCACTTTATGTTATGAATGTGAAATGTCAGAATAATAGTAGCTAGAATTATTTATTTCAGCTTTTATTTCTTTCACAGTCAGAAGTTTACATACACTCAATTACTATTTGGTAGCATTGCCTATAAATGTTTAACTTGGGTCAAACATTTCGGGTAGCCTTCCACAAGCTTCCCACAATAAGTTGGGTGAATTTTGGCCCATTCCTCCTGACAGAGCTGGTGTAACGGAGTCAGGTTTGTAGGCCTCCTTGCTCGCACATGCTTTGTCAGTTCTGCCCACAAATTTTCTATAGGACTGAGCTCAGGGCATTGTGATGACCACTCCAATACCTTGACTTTGTTGTCCTTAAGCCGTTTTGCCACAACTTTGGAAGTATGCTTGGGGTCATTGTCCATTTGGAAGACCCATTTGCGACCAAGCTTTAACTTCCTGACTGATGTCTTGAGATGTTGCTTCAATATATCCACATAATTCCCCCCCCTCATGATGCCATCTATTTTGTGAAGTGCACCAGTCCCTCCTGCAGCAAAGCATCCCAACAACATGATGCTGCCACCCCCATGCTTCACGGTTTGGATGGTGTTCTTCGGCTTGTAAGCATCCCCCTTTTTCCTCCAAACATAACGATGGTCTTTAGGGCCAAACAGCTCTATCAGACCAGAGGACATTTCTCCAAAAAGTATGATCTTTGTGCCCATGTGCAGTTGCAAACTGTAGTCTGGCTTTTTTATGGCGGTTTTGGAGCAGTGGCTTCTTCCTTGCTGAGCGGCCTTTCAGGTTGTGTCTATATAGGACTCGTTTTACTGTGGATATAGATACTTTTGTACCTGTTTCCTCCAGCATCTTCACAAGGTCCTTTGCTGTTGTTCTGGGATTGATTTGCACTTCTCGCACCAAAGTATATTCATCTCTAGGAGACAGAACGCGTCTCCTTCCTGAGCGGTATGATGGCTGCGTAGTCCCATGGTGTTTATACTTGCGTACTTTTGTTTGTACAGATGAACGTCTTCAGGCGATTGGAAATTGCTCCCAAGGATGAACCAGACTTGTGGAGGTCTACAAATGTTTTCTGAGGTCTTGGCTGATTTCTTTTGATTTTCCCATGATGTCAAGCAAAGAGTCACTGAGTTTGAAGGTAAGCCTTGAAATACATCCACATGTACACCTCCAATTGACTCAAATGATGGCAATAAGCCCATCAGAAGCCTCTAAAGCCATGACATCAGTTTCTGGAATTTTCCAAGCTGTTTAAAGGCACAGTCAACTTAGTGTATGTAAACTTCTGACCCACTGGAATTGTGATACAGTGAATTATAAGTGAAATAATCTGTCTGTAAACAATTGTTGGAAAAATGACTTGTCATGCACAAAATAGATGTCTTAACCGACTTGCCAAAATTATAGTTTGTTATTAACACGAAATTTGTGGAGTGGTTGAAAAATAAGTTTAAATGACTCCAACTTAAGTGTATGTAAACTTCTGACTTCAACTGTATGTATTTTTTTTTTCATAGCATCCCCTTGTCTGTACTGCCGGTAATACCATATGCCCAGGTACGGTACAGGAATAGAATAAAAGGAATGAAAATCTTGATACTGCTCAACCCTATTTCAGCACCAGTGGCTAATTCTTCTCTTCTGAACTTTCAAAAAATGTATTAATGCCCTGTTAATTGTTGGTAAGACACTCACATCTTCCATGTACTCAGGCTCGTTGGCCGAGGCATCCCAGCGGTTGTTGAGGATGAAGATGTTAGGTTTGGAGAGTTTCTCGTTCACCTTGTGGAAGAAATGCTTCTCCTGGAGGACACACAAAAATGCATGGTCAGAAATAGTTAGTGCACCAACAAAGAAACAGCCAATTTAATATCAAAGTGCTGTGTTAACCTTTATTTTTTTTAATATATATATATTATAAGGAGAATTTTATGGATTTCATTTGACAGGACAGTTGGAAGAGAAATCGGTGGATAGATATTGGAGGAGGAGGCACAGACAGGAAGGGCACAGACAGGAAGGGCACAGACAGGAAGGGCACAGACAGGAAGGGCACAGACAGGAAGGGCACAGACAGGAAGGGCACAGACAGGAAGGGCACAGACAGGAAGGGCACAGACAGGAAGGGCACAGACAGGAAGGGCACAGACAGGAAGGGCACAGACAGTTGGCCGAGGTGAGGCTCGAAACCCGGTTGCCAAGGACGCATGAGTCGTCCGGAGTCTAAAACTTTACCGACTACACCAGACTGCGGCACGTGTTTAACCTTTAGCCACAATTCAGAGATAAGGTGTCCCAATGTACTGTGTACATACAGTCTGTGTGTGTAGTTGACCCACATACATAAACACTCCAATACAATAGGGAACGTGCAGTATACACACACACACCACTCACTCAGTCAGTCAGTCAGTCTATACGGGAAGGAGATGTGTCAAGGGCTTTTGTCAAGTGTCACAAAGATAGGTCATTGGCTAATTCGATAGAGAAGGGCTCCATTCATTGAAAGACTTATTGTCCGTTGTTTATCAAACAGTTGAGTTTCATTCAAAAACTAAACTTAGCTAGAACAAGTTGAATAAGACATTGTGTTTGTCCAAGAGCAAAGTATTATCAGTCAAATAATGCTTATCTAATCTACTATATAGAGTACTTCAAATATATGGGGTTCTATGATTTAATTAAACAGAGGCGGGGTATCCTAGGGTGCTTAGTCAAATAGTGATTTGGCACAGATAACGAGCGAGCTCAGTGATTGACTATGTGCCCTGACATTCTCTGAATGCCTCAGCAGACAAACAGAGCTGGTCCTGAGTGCTGGACCAAAATGGAGCCGGCCCTATCCTAGACTATAACAAGCGTTGGAAAGAAAACAACCTCTCCTTCCTCACAAGAAAACACTTCCTTTAGTGTGTCAATTCACATTCCAATTCTCACACTCAGTTCAGATGAAATGCCCTTAGATTAAAGAGGCATCATTCCAATATGACAATTGGGTACAAGCTGCTTAATATGCACAGATTTTCTTGTAAAGATTGTTGAAATATGTTGACAATTCCTTCTAGTTGTTTCGAAGAACAATTTTGCTAATTTGTTGCGTCATAGAACACAGAGTGCATTAGGAAAGTATTAAGACCGCTCGATTGATTCCACATTTTGTTACGTTACAGCCTTATTCTAAAATGTATTAAATCACATGTTTTACTCATCAATCTACACACAATACCCCATAATGGCAAAGCAAAAACAGGTGTTTAGAAATTCTTGCAAATGTATTAAAAATAAAAATAATTACCTTATTTACACAATTATTCAGACCTTTTGCTATGAGACTCGAAATTAAGCTGTTTCCATTGATCATCTTTGAGATGTTTCTACAACTTGAATAGAGTGCATTTGTGGTAAATTCAATTGATTGGACATGATTTGGAAAGGCACGCTCCTATCTATATAAGGTTCCACAGTTGACAGTGCATGTCAGAGCAAAAACCAAGCCATGAGGTCAAAGGAATTGTCTGAAGAGCTTCGAGACAGGATTATGTCGAGGCACAGATCTGGGGATAATCATTAAAAAAAATCTGCAGCATTGAATGTCCCCAAGAACACAGTGGCCTCCATCATTCTAAAATGGAAGAAGTTTGGAACCACCAAGACTCTCCCAAGAGCTGGCCGCCCGGCCAAACTGAGCAATCGGGGGAGAAGGGCCTTGGTCAGGGAGGTGACCAAGAACCGATAATCACTCTGACAGAGCTCCTCTGTGGAGATGGAAGAACCTTCCAGAAGGACAACCATCTCTGCAGCACTTCACCAATCAGGCCTTTATGGTAGAGTGGCCAAACAGAAGCCACTCCTCAGTAAAAAGGCACATGACAGCCCACTTGGAGTTTGACAAAAGGCACCTTAAGGACTCAGACCATGAGAAACAAGGAATCTCTGGTCTGATGAAACTAAGATTGAACACTTTGGCCTGAATGACAAGCGTCATGTCTGGAGGAAACCTGGCACCATCTCTACGGTGAACAAATGTGTAAAGTACTTCAGTAAAAATACTTTAAAGTACCACTTAAGTCGTTTGTTGGGGTATCTGTACTTTACTATTTATATTTTTGACATTTTACTTTTACTCCGCTACATTTCTAAAATAAATAATATACTTTTTATTCCATACACATCCCTTACACCCAGAAGTACTCATTACTCAGTACTCATTTTGAATGCTTAGCAGGACAGGAAAATGTTCAAATTCACATGTTTATCAAGAGAACATTCCTGGTCATCCCTACTGCCTCTGATCTGGTGGACTCACTAAACCCAAACACTTTGTTTGTAAATTATGTCTGAGTGTTGGAGTGTGCCCATGGATATCAGTAAATTACAAAAACAAGAAAATTCTGCCGTATGGTTTGCTTAATATAAGAAATGTGAAATTATTTATATACTTTTACTTTGATACTTAAGTATATTTTAGCAATTACATTTACTTTTGATACTTAAGTATATTTAAAACCATATACTTTTCGACTTTTTCTCAAGTAGTATTTTACTTGAGTCATTTTCTACTTAAGTATCTTTACTTTTACTCAAATATGACAATTGGGTACTTTTTCCACCACTGATGGTGAAGCATGGTGGTGGCAGCATCATGCTGTGGGGATGTTTTTCAGCGGCAGGGACTGGGAGACTAGTCAGGATCGAGAGAAAGATGAACGGAGCAAAGTACAGAGAGATCCTTAATGAAAACCTGCTCCAGAGCGGTCAGGACCTCAGACTGGTGTGAAGGTTCACCTTCCAACAGGACAACGACCCTAAGCACACAGCCAAGCATAATCACTTTACCTCTACCTACATGTACATATTACCTCAATTACCTCGACTAACCTGTGCCCCCGCACATCGACACTGTACCGGTACCCCCTTTATATAGTCTCGCTATTGATATTTTATTGTTGCTCTTTAATTATTTGTTATTTTCTATTATCTTATTTTTTTCATTTATTGTTCACTTCAGTTTATTTAGTAAATACTTTAACACTCTTAAAACTACATTGTTGGTTAAGGGCTTGTAAGTAAGCATTTCACTGTAAGTTCTACACCTGTTGTATTCGGCGCATGTGACAAATAAAATTTGTGATTGGTCAGCTCTGTCAAGATCCCACCTGGAGGGTCAGCTTGTGAGCACTCGTACCGTGTTCATGAGGGTTGATTCTGAGTTCGCCACCAGCACGAAGACATCGGCGTCCAGGCAGAAATTGTCGATCCAACTGTCCAGCTGCGTAGTGACATCTGTCCCGGGGCTAAAGAAGATGGAGGATAGGGTTAGAAGGTCAAGGTCATAACTTCTCCTAGTAATACAGTTTAGTCAACCTCTGCTTATTGATGGCCAATCCTTCCCATGGGACACTGATGGTTGACGGCTAGTGTAGTAAGGCTATTTAGCAATAGTTCAGATCATACCGTATGGCATAGCTACAATTGCAATCCTCATATACAGGGACACAGGAAAGCAAAACAGATTCACGCCTACCCCTACCACTCCAGTATCCCTGCACATTATAAATATGATATTGGCACTAACCCTGTATACACTGAATATACCAAAAATTAGGAACACCTTAATATTGAGTTGCACAGCCCCATTTTTGCCCTCAAAACAGCCTCAATTCATCGAGGTATGGACACTACAAGGTGTCGAAAGCATTCCACAGGGATACTGGCCCATGTTGACTCCAATGCGTCCCACAGTTGTGTCAAGTAGGCTGGATGTCATTTTGGTGGTGGACCATCAGGAAACTGTTGAGCGTGAAGAACCCAGCAGCGTTGCAGTTGACACAAACCTACTACCATACCCTGTTCAAAGACACTTCAATATTTTGTCTTGCCCACTCACCCTCTAAAAGGCACACTTAGACAATCCGTCACAATTGTCTCAAGGCTTAAAAATCCTCCTTTAACCTATCTACACTGATTGAAGTGGCTTTAACAAGTGGCACCAATACAAATTACATTTAGCTGTGTTTTTGTAGCAAAGGTGATGGTAGTTTGCAAAACAAATAACTACTGGATCGATGCAAATAATCATGATATCATTTTGCCAGGTAAGCACAGCCTGCATTTTTAAATACATCTAGTTTATACCCTACTAGGTTCAATACATTTTAGAATATTGTTGAATTCCATTTTAATATCTGGTCTCTGTGATTCCGTCCGTGTTCTCCACACCGCGGATTTTATAGGGCCCTAGGCTTAGGACCAGCGGTGTAAATGGAGGTCAAGTGGCGTCATTGGCAGCATTCCGTTGCCGTACCTGTCTACGAGAACCAGATCGTCTCTGAGCAGGGCACACTTGGTCTTGGGCCAAAATACTCGGACCAGGCAGCCTGCGTCCAGACTCTCGTCCATGTGCAGAGCGTGACCCAGCTGGTTCACAGTCTAGAACGAGAGAAGTCGTCACAGTATCATTTACTGGATTTCAATCAATCTCTAACTTTGCTTGCCTGACAATATGTATGTAATGTATAATGGCAGAATCACATATAGATTTTTGTATTCCTCAAACAACCAGAGTAGAGGTGCTATTACATTTTTTTTTAAACATACTGCACGTGAAGGTGAGGCATCTCTTTCCTTTAAAAAAAATACTGTTTGATAACGCTAATGATCTGGTCCCCCGGATGCAGATGTGAAAACAATTCATGTGTTTGAGTGTTTACAATCAACTGGAGGAAAAGTATCTGCTGATTTTTTTCTTACAATGATTCTAATGGTCTCTACAGCATTTTCCAATAAACAGTGGGTTATATCATGGATAATAGGTTGAGGCTGAGGGTAGCTCTAGCTTAGATCTCTGTATTATGGATATCTTCCATACAGGGGTTCAAGCATGATGTCCATTCTTTAATGCCTTCCTTCTACCTATATTTGTCCTGTGTAAATGCAGGCTTTTGTTAGGGTGTTGAAATCCATCGTTTTTTTACATTTTCCCAATGGAGTAGAAAGTTACGACTTCCAAGTGTGCACTACCACTCGAAACTTTTATAAATATCCATTATTTAATGTTTATTTAATGTTTACCTGTGCTTGTCCTGATTGCAATAGCCTTATCTAGACTAAAGTTGTTTAATGATTAATTGCTTAGTCAGAAATCAAAACGTGACTGAGGGTACACTGAGTGGTAAAACGAGTTAATCATCTTCAAGTAACTCAATCAGGTAGCCCAATTCCAACCTCACTGAGGATGTATTGCCTAGAATAGGAGTGGTAATAAGGGCTAGCCTAATCTTCCATGCATCTAGGCCTAAGCCAGTATATCCACATCTCCAGTGAACTTACCTTGATGCTCTTCTCCTCCTCTGAGCCCTCGGTCTTGAGGTAGGCGTGGTCCGCGTCCGTGCCCTCCACACTCAGGAAGCAGTTGGTGGTGTGACCCATGCCACTGGGCAGCACCCGGTCCCGCAGCATGGCATTGACCACTGTACTCTTCCCATTACTCGTCCTAGGCACAGAAGATCATGTAAGAGGAAGTCTAAGTACCTTTCTTTTACCTCATACATACAATCTCAAAAAATGTCTAATCAAATGATTGGTTACTTTTATTATTATTATTTTATTAGGTATTTTTCTTAAAACTGCTTTGTTGGTTAAGGGCTTGTAAGTAAGCATTTCACTGTAAGGTGAAGATTACCACACCTGTTGTATTCGGCGCATGTGACAAATAAGATTTGATTTGAATTCATTATTACAGAAATGTTGGCCCGATGTGATTTACTGGATTATGAATAGGCAATTATGTCATGATGAATCTTGTCAAATATCTAGTTTGTATGTATACAGAGTGGTAGATTACCACAAAGGTTGAGACTTTTCAAAAATAGGTTTGGTTTTGTAAGATAAAAGCCTGAGGGAGCGGAGCAGTTTCAATGCAGGTGTGCTAGGCTTGGGCGATATACCATTTATACCGTATATCGGGGCATTTCGAAATACAGACGGTATGACTTCAATACCGTAAAAAATAAAATACCGTATACCCCGGTATGAAAATCTGGATACCACCCATCCCTAAAGTCAGTGCCGGTCCTTGCCATTCTGCCTCCATTGTTAACATGACAGCTCATTTTTGTTGTTGTTGATTGAGCGCCATTTAGGTTAGACTATTTGATCGGAGAAACCTGCATGATGTAAAAAGTGTCCGTGTCATTACATTGTCACACATTTTATCTCCAGCCTGTATGCTACAGAAAAGGCCACATACTCTTTCCTATATCTGCTACATGATTTATGTTAGATCATTTTTGACTGAACGTTGGTGGAGTGCTGCAGAGATGCGTCTCTCCAACAGCACCCTGGAGAGGCACGCTGGGAATGGACAAGCAAAATATTTTGTGCCCCTGCCTTTGACAAAGTGGGCACTGCTTATCAGAGCGCTCACCTAAAAAGCGCTTTGCCACTAGCTGAAAAATTGTTGTGGTTGTTGTGCAGAATTGTGAGGTTTTATGTGTTGTTGGAGGTACGTCTTAGTCAGTTTAGCTCAGAAAATGCCGCCCTCGTCAATCTGCCTCCAAATCCTGCCTAATGAGCGGGCCGGCCGTGCCCAAAGTGTGCTTCAATAAACCAGCAATAAAAAGGAAACTGGGTCGCACGCCACATTTTCTTCATTATCCTCAATTAGCAATGCTGAAAGCGTGGGAAATAAGCATCTACTACAGTACAATACAGTGCTCTGTATCTTAACTGATTAATAAAAGCAGAACTCTATGTCATGATGCATTGATCTCTGCTTAACTGCGGCTGTCTGTTATCTACCCATATTTATTTTCTAGTCTCTAAGCTGTGTACTACGGATTTGACAAATGGATCATTTTGCTTCAAATTTAAAATGGCCAGAAAAAAAATCTGCGTCAATTTACAATGCGAAATAATGGTCTGATTACGTATGTATGACCGCTAAGGCAGGGCAATTAAGTTATATCTACCACAACCCTTTACAGACATAGAACGTAGCTACAGGAACATGTTGATTGCGACAATTGATAACTTTTCAGACAATTTTAAAAAGTGCTGCATCAGGCCTGTACATTTTCAGACAGTAGAATTCTGCTCCAGCGTAAAGTCATTTTTTTCATGACAACAATAAACATTGCTGACTGATGTGCTGCTGTGTTGTTTTTTTATGGTATTGTAGCTAGATGTGTTTTATTTCTACTAAATGTTTTGGTAAATCACAGTATTTAACAAAGTTTAAAAGTACTTTTTTGGGAGGTAGTGGTCTGCGCGCAGCAGCTTACAATTATTTCATTGACAGTTCTGGTTGCCTATTGATGGACTTTAGTCCTGCTTCAGAAGCGACATTCCTTTACAGATAAGTAAAATGTCTGTTAATATCACCAGAGGTTTCGTGTCCGCATTTAACAAACTGTAGTGTGGCCTACCTTAACAGACAGACAAACACACTGTTTCCGAGGCACTTTCAAGCGGCCACATTAGATTATGTCTGAAAAGCGTAATTGATACAGTCTACCAGTAGCCTACTGTCATTTTATGAGGCAAAAACGAAGTAGGCTATCCTGTGCTCACAAGACTGGCCCGAAGACATCGGTGCCATAAATAGGCTAGGATATTCTACACACAACAGACCAAAGACTGAACACACACTTGCATCATTAGCAGACAGGCCAGCAAGAGGGAGAGAGGCAGAAGAAGGCAGAAACGTACTCATATATTTTGGTAATCTGCATCTCACAATGGCTTGTCTTGCACGCCTTGCAAATTCACCAAGTAGCCTTAAGTTGGCCTCTTCCTCTCTGGTTTTATTTGAATTACACAACTTCCCCAAGCCTTTATATCCTATCGGCTATAACACGGAAAATAATATATTTTGTGATAACTGAATTGTGATTTTAATTAAGTGGGGAATAAAACAAACAAACCAAAATTTGGTTACAGTTTTTTACTTAAAGTTAAGGATCCCAACTTTGTTTAAAATGTTCACACCCCTGCTGTGTACACTAAACTCAAACTAAGCACATGCAAAACGTTGGAGAAATCAAAATGCATCCGACTACACTTATTTACCTGCCAAAGAAGGCCACCTTCATGTGTCTGCGTGCCAGCACATCTTTGATAGTTTGCAGTTTGCCAGCATATGCCTGAATCTGCTCCTGTTGGTCACGACTTGCAATGTTCTCCAAGGCTTCATTCTGACACGTTTCTGACAATCACACAAGGAAAAGTGAGAAGAGAACAGTGTTCTCAAGACATAAGAAAAAGCACTTTCATATGTATTAATTAGCCTACTTTGGAATTCAAATGTTGCCAACATACCTGATTTACTATACACACTTACTTTCTACAAACGCTGAGCATTCCTTCACATACTCCAGCAGTTGCTCAAACACATCACTGATCTTCTTTTTGGCCACTACAAAGCGTTTGAGTGGAGAGAAGTTCCCCTGAGCTGAATCCATGCTTCAGCTTTCTGATCTTGGAGAAAGCATGCAAATTACAAAGGTGGAATGTTTGTCATACTTTGTGCACTATCAAATGGCACCTCATATGGAGTTATACAATACAGACATGTCTGTTACTTGACATATTCAATAGCCCTAGTGTCCCGAGTATGTGCCTTAACCAGGACAAATGCTAGAAAGAGCATATTATCATTACTTTCCCCAGGAACACACAGCTTGCTAAGTTAAATGTAGACTACAACACAACTTCAAAATAGCTATAATAATTAAAATGTCAACATTCATGAGTCGTATACATGTGACTATTCATTACATGTACGTGGAGAAAACGTGGTTGCTTCCCAAAAAAACGTGCAACTATTGTTGTGTTATGAAAGCTATAGACTGAAGTATGAAACAGTTGGCTAGCTACTGTACTTGTCTGGCTAGCAATTTTTTTTTTAAACACTGTGGTTGGCTACAAAACATCTCATCAGTAGACAACACTACCAGTTAGTAAAAGCACGAGTAAGTTAATCGTACACCGGCAAGACAGATATTGTATGACACATGTCAACAAACATCTGTAGCTGAAACTGGCTAGCTAACGTTAGTTAGCTACTGTATACTAGCTAGTTGCACCGTTAGCTAACTAGCTAGCAAGTAATTAGCGGAAGCAAACTACCCAAGAGTGACATTTCTTTACATAAACTGTTATTTGTTATATCACATTACTAGCTAACTAGCAACTTCGTGTATTATTAAAATTAATCTGTTTTGTAACGCGTGTCATGGCATGGTCTCGTGTCAGGTGTCTACTGTAACGTAGCTAGCTATTTCATGTATAATTATGTTAGTCCATTGAATTTCCCTTACCACAACTTCAGGTGAGATGACCAAAGTTACCTTTTCATACCACAGACAGGGGTAAATCCTCTTGCCGACAATAAATAGTCAATATTTGGTAAAGTTACTAAGGTCGCTAGCTAACCGTTCATCTGTAATTTCTGTATCAGACAGCAGCAGCTCTTAGCAGCCAGGGCAAAGGGGCGGGGCTACAGATCAACGCGTTCATGTGTGACAATGAGTAATCCAATCAATGGCAACAAAAAAAATTGACAACCCCTTAGTGTACCCTCTTCCAGGGTTGCCAGGTCGGAAAAACATTTCTAGCCCAATGACCGAAAAACCTGTCCAAGAGGACTGACAACGAGCCCAATTTTTTTTCACAGAAGGTGGGGAGTTCCCATAGTTATACAATAAAACATTTTTATTGAGCAATTAAGAAGGAATATCGTTGTAACGACGTTAAAGGCTAAATTCGGTTTTCCTCAAAGTAATAACTATTGCAAGCTATGACATGACATAATAAAGGAATTTGAATATGTAGAAAGAAAAAAGATAACTTGCCCTTATTAAACTCCCCAAATCATTTTCCATCCATGGATGTCTGCTATTATTAGGCACTAAGACACAAGGGGGTATGGTATATGGCCAATATACCACTGCTAAGGGCTGTTCTTAAGCATGACAGAGTGACTGGATACAGCCGTTATCCGTGGTATATTAACCATATACGTCCAACCCCTGGGGTGCCTTATTGCTATTTAATACAACCATCCAGTGTCTATTCCACAAGTTACCACCAGCTAAATCTATTACTTTAAAATGCCTATTTACTCTGTTCCATCTAACGATGCAATCCACTGTCTCATCAGCCCAGGCAGGGAAGTTATAAACTTGATCTCCACTATAAAAATAATCTAGACATTATCTGACATTTCTTTTAGACTAACATTTCGTTTTCAACAGTGGAGATTTGCATAAACCTCACTGTCTGCCTCTCCGACATTTGTAACATTGGTTCAATATTCAAATTCCTTCAAATTCCAACGCTCAGTTAAGAAGTTTTAGATTGTAGTAGTTATTACAGCATTTATAGGACTATTTCTCTTTATACCATTTGTATTTCATATACCTTTGACTATTGGATGTTCTTATAGGCACTATAGTATTTCGAGCCTAATCTCAGGAGTTGATAGGCTTGAAGTCATAAACAGCGCTGTGCTTCAAGCATTGCTAAGAGCTGCTGGCAAACGCAGGAAAGTGCTGTTTGAATGAATGCTTACGAGCCTGATGCTGCCTACCACCGCTCAGTCAGACTGCTCTATCAAATATCAAATCATAGACTTAATTATAATATAATAAACACACAGAAATATGAGCCTTAGGTCATAATATGATAAAATCCGGAAACTATCATTTCGAAAACAAAACGTTTATTCTTTCAGTGAAATACAGAACCGTTCCGTATTTTATCGAACGGGTGGCAACCCTAAGTCTAAATATTTCTGTTACATTGCACAACCTTCAATGTTATGTCATAATTATGTAAAATTCTGGCAAATTAATTACGGTCTTTGTTAGGAAGAAATGGTCTTCACACAGTTCGCAACAAGCCAGGTGGCCCAAACTGCTGCATATACCCTGTCTCTGTTTGCACTGAACGCAAGAGAAGTGACACAATTTCCCTAGTTAATATTGCCTGCTAACATGCATTTCTTTTAACTAAATATGCAGGTTTTAAAAAATATACTTGTGTATTGATTTTAGGAAGGGCATTGATGTTTATGGTTAGGTACATTGGTACAATGATTGTGCTTTATTCGCGAATGCGCTTTTGTTAAATCATCACCCGTTTGGCGAAGTTGAAGTAGGCTGTGATTCCATGAGAAATTAACAGGGACCGCATTGAATATATGCAACGCAGGACAAGCTAGTTAAACTAGTAATATCATCAACCATGTGCAGTTAACTAGTGATTATGTTATTGATTGATTGTTTTTTATAAGATTAGTTTATCGTGACACAAGGCGAGACCCAGATGCAGACACAGGAGGCAGATGGTTGGAATCTTTACTATCTTTGTTAATCCAAAAAGAGTAGGCAAGAGAATGGTCGTGGACAGGCAAACGATCAAAACCAGATCAGAGTCCAGGAGGTACAGAGTGGCAGACAGGCTCGTGGTCAAGGCAGGCAGAAAGGTCAGGCAGAAAGGTCAGGCAGGCGGGTACAGAGTCCAGAAACAGGCAAGGGTTAAAACTGGGAGGACTAGAAAAAGGAGAATAGCAAAAAGCAGGAGAACGGGAAAAATATTGGTTGACTTGGAAAAACATACAAGACGAACTGGCACAGAGAGACAGAAAACACAGGGATAAATACACTGGGGAAATCAGCAAAACCTGGAGGGGGTGGAGACAATCACAAGGACAGGTGAAACAGATCAGGGCGTGACAAAGTTTAATGCTAGGTAGCAACTTACCTTGGCTCCTTGCAGCCACAAGGTCCTTTTGATGTTGCACTCGCGTGACAGGTGGTCAGCCTGCCACGCAGTCTCCTCATTTATTGCAATGTCATAGCCAGCAGCATACCACCCTGCATACCACTGCTGGCTTGCTTCTGAAGCTAAGCAGGGTTGGTCCTGGTCAGTCCCTGGATGGGAGACCAGATGCTGCTGGAAGTGGTGTTGGAGGGCCAGTAGGAGGCACTCTTTCCTCTGGTCTAAACAAAGATCCCAATGCCCCAGGGCAGTGATTGGGGACACTGCTCTGTGTAGGGTGCCGTCTTTCGGATGGGACGTTAAACGGGTGTCCTGACTCTCTGAGGTCATTTAAAGATCCCATGGCACTTATCGTAAGAGTAGGGGAGTTAACCCCGGTGTCCTGGCTAAATTCCCAATCTGGCCCTCAACCCTCAGAAGACTGAAAAGATATGGCATGGGTCCTCAGATTCTCAAAAAGTTCTACAGCTGCACCATCGAGAGCATCCTGACTGGTTGCAACACGCCTAGTATTGACAACTGCTCTGCCTCCAACCACAAGGCACTACAGAGGGTAGTGTGTATGGCCCAGCTTCCTGCCATCCAGGACCTCTATTACAGGCAGTGTCAGAGGAAGGCCCTAAAAATTGCCAAAGACTCCAGCCATCCCTAGTCATAGACTGTTCTCTCTGCTACTGTACCAGCTTCTACCCCCAAGCCATAAGACTCCTGAACAGCTAATCAAATGGCTACCCGAACTATTTGCAATGGCCCCCCCCACACAATTTACCTCTACCTACATGTACATATTACCTCAATTACCTCGACTAACCTGTGCCCCCGCACATTGACTCTATACCAGTACCCCCTGTATATAGACTCGCTACTGCTATTTTATTGTTGCTCTTTAATTATTTTTCTTTTTCTTCTTAAATGTATACATTTTTTGCTTCAGTTTATTTGAGTAAATACTGTCTAAACACTTATTTTTCTCAAGACTGCATTGTTGGTTAAGGGCTTGTAAGTAAGCATTTCACCTGTTGTATTTGGCGCATGTGACAAATAACATTTTATTTTACTTGATAAACTATGGCTTACAGCCAATCAGTATTCAGGGATCGAATCAGGTTTATAATTGTAAACAAATCCCCTTTTGTCAAGGTGTGTATGAAGGCGAAGTCAGGTGCAGGAGAGCAGAGTAATATTACATAAAGTGCACTTTATTATAGTTCCAAACTGGAAGCACAACAAACAAACGCGCTCAAAAAACGGAACAATAATGTAAAAGCGCTTAACGAACATCACTTGACATGAAGACAATTACGCACAAAACATGATGGGAAACAGAGGGTTAAATACTAGTAGATTGATTGGGGAAATGAAAACCAGGTGTGTATGAAAACAAGACAAGACAAATGGATATATGAAAAATGGAGCGGCGATGGCTAGAAAGCCGGTGACGTCGATCGCCGAACGCCGCCCGAACAAGGACAGGAGCCGACTTCGGCGGAAGTCGTGACACCTTTGCACATGTGCATAACTATAGATTAATCCGTCAGGAGAGTATGAGTGATGAAAGTTGGACAAAGGATCTCGAAATCTCTGAGCAAGAAACAATTATGCTGTTATTATGTGCCAGATGTTAAGACTACAAAATCTGGGTTCATGATTGTAATTCAACTTTGCCATGGTTTGTTTAGATATAGGCAGGTAGCCTATAGCCTCTGATAGGCCCACATCTCATTTCAGATAGTCAACAGTAGCCTAGACAAGATGCAGGCAAAATGTAAACTGAACAATTTAGCAGCTTGCTTAGTTCAAATTAACAGAATCATTTAATCAACATGAATAGCGAGGCAATTTCGAGGTAAGAAGCGCTTGTGTTTCATAATAGCCTGCTGGAATAGGCTACTGAGGATGGGGGTCATGATTTAAATCACTTAATTAAATAGTAATAATATGGATATGCTCGTCAACAACAGCCAGTGTTATTTTATTTAAAACATTTTTACCCGTAGCCTAATCTGACTACTGTTACTGTCAATTTAATGTGTTCTAACAACTGATCAGCAATTGCGATAGAGGTTTGATAACTTCCAATTCATTTAACTAAACATGTCCATTAATAATTGCATAATATCATAAGGCTACAAAAATACATTGAAGTTATAGGCTAGTTATTAAATTGGTTTGCCAGCTCCAAGTAGGTTACAGTGATATTGTAATTTCAACATGTGTATTGTATAAAATGGTAAAAATACTTCAAAGTACTACTTAAGTTGTTTTTGGGGGTATCTTTACTTTACTATTTATATTTTTGCCAGCTTTTACTTTGACTTCACTACATTCCTAAAGAAAATAATGTACTTTTTACTCCATACATTTTCCCTGACACCCAAAAGTACTCATTACATTTTGACAGGAAAATGATCCAATTCACACACTTATCAAGATAACATCCCTGGTCCTCCCTACTGCCTCTGATCTAGCAGACTCACTAAACACAAATGCTTCTTTTGTAAATTATGTCTGAGTGTTGGAGTGTGCCCCTGCCTATCCTGTCTGGTTTGCAGAATATACAGAATTTTAAATGGTGTATACTTTTACTTATAAGTACATATTAGCTGTTCCATTTACTTTTGATACCTAAGTACATTTAAAACCAAATACTTGTAGACTTTTACTCAAGTAGTATTTTACTGGGTGACCTTCACTTTTACTTGAGTCATTTTCTATTAAAGTATCTTTACTTTTACTCAAGGTGAGTACTTTTTCCACCACTGAAAATGGTAGCCTACAATGGCATATCAATGAAAAGGCTACTTGGTGGCTAACAGAGGAAAATGTATCATTTGAGGACGCGAGGGAGTTCCATAACTTCCGTTTCAAATGTTCAATGGGGCAGCCCCCGAGACCCAAGAACGGATAATGCATAAACACTTCGCTTGCTACCCTTTTCTTTAACTACTATCTCCAAGCGAATTTATGTAGTGCGCTCTAGCGCGCCCAAAGTCGTTTTCCAGTGCTTTGTTTCCATTATGTATTGATGTGCATCAGTTCTAGCGTATTAATATGTTATACGGAAAAAGGGTTGGAAATAGATGCCTCCATAATGAAAATCTAAACCGCCTACATATAACTTGTAAAAAAAAAAGAATTGTCACGACGTGTGCGCGTGCTGCTCCCGTTCCTCTCGCTCACGTGACTCAGCCAATAGCTGTAGCGCTCTCTCAACACACACACACACACACACACACACACACACACACACACACACACACACACACACACACACACACACACACACACACACACACACACACACACCCCTCCGGCTCTCCCACCGCTCACTCACTCAGCAACAACCAGCCTCACTGCCTGACAGTCAGCAGCAGGTCACAGTGAAATATACAGTACCAGTCAAAAGTTTGGACACACCTACTCATTCAAGGGTTTTTCTTTATTTTTACTATATTCTACATTGTAGAATAATAGTGAAGACATCATCACTATGAAATAACACATATGGAATCATCTAGTAACCAAAAAAGTGTTAAACATATCATGATTTTAGATTCTTCAAAGTAGCCACCCTTTGCCTTGATGACAGCTTTGCACACTCTTGGCATTCTCTCAACCAGCTTCATGAGGTAGTCACCTGGAATGCATTTCAGTTAACAGGTGTGCCTTGTTAAAAGTTGATTTGTGGAATATCTTTCCTTCTTAATGCGTTTGAGCAAATCAGTGGTGTTGTGAGAAGGTATACAGAAGATAGCCCTATTTGGTAAAATACCAAGTCCATATTTGACCGACCGGACTCAAATCGGTTTTATGTAGCAAAATTCGAAATTGTGTTTTTTACATTGGATAAAAGTAGAGACTCAGAGCTACAAAATGGTATATCATATACTACAGTTGAGGAACAATGGGAAGGTAATTTTGCTTTGAAAGTTGATAACTCACTTTTGAGAAAATAGCCTCTGAATGTTTTGGTAATACTGTAGTCCTTTTGCACAATGTAGCAATGCCCACTTCCACTCAACTTCCTACCCGTTACCTAGTTTCCTCTCCCGATCGCGTTCTGTCAACCTGATTGTAGCCATACTAGCCTCGAAGTCACTTGTTTTATCATTAATATACTGAGGTAATCAGTATATTAATATGATCAAATTTCTATCGTTTTTTTATCATTCTTGTTGAAAATTGTGTTTATCCGTTCAGTTAGTGATTTTTGTATTTCGATTATTGTGTTCTGTGTCTTATTTTGTCTCTTAGCTAACTAACTATTAACAAGCTAACTAGTAAGGTGGCTAGCAATTAGCCAACGCCCCCCTCCCTTACCAACCATGGCATTGTTTTACACAAGGTGCTTGCAAGAGCTGCCAAAGATAACAGTAACGGATGTACATCGTCTGGCCAAGACAAGTAGCAAAGCACCGACCTCCAAGTTGGAAAAATAATTCAAACTTTATGTTTCCAGTTACCTTTTCAACTATGAAGGTAAGTGTAGCCAAGTTGCCTACCAGACCAGACAAGGACGTTTACTCAAAGCTGTAACGCAGTTTAAGATATGCCTTTTACAGTAGCTAGCTAACATTATGATTGCTCATTTGTTTTTTATTCCAAACAGTTTCGAACAAGGACAAAGTGACAGGAGAGGTCAGCATTAGGGCTTGCTGCTACAGGTCCATGAGGAAAAATGAGAAACCACACAGTTTGAGTGTAGGGTGAAAAGTCAGCTGTTTGTGACACACTACATGTCAGTTGCCTAGTCCTAGACTAAGAAGTTCCTGTCACGATCGTCTTGAGGACAATGAGTGGACCAAGGCGCAGCGTGTGAAAAATACATCTTCTTTTATTTGGAAGACAAAAACGAAGCTATAAAAGACTAAGTGCTAGCATGCGACATAGACATAGACAACTACCCACAAAAGCCTACTGCCTATGGCTGCCTTAAATATGGCTCCCAATCAGAGACAATGAATGACAGCTGTCTCTGATTGAGAACCATTCAGGCAACCATAGACATACCTAGACAACTACACTCAAACACAAACCCATCTACTCTACCTAAACCCCCTATACCATACAACCAACCAAGACGAGACAAAAACACACAAACATCCCCCCTGTCACACCCTGACCTAACCAAACTATTACAGAAAACAAAGATAACAAAGGCCAGGGCGTGACAGTTCCTGTCAATGGAGATCTGCATTAAAATGCATTGCTTAGTCTAGGACTAGGCTTAACCCATGTCTATGAAACCATTCTTAGTGTAGTAATTGTTCAGTCGTCTTCCTTGCTGTTTCTGTAAGCTCTGCTATGTTGGGCGCATTAGATTAAATGTAAACAATTAAAATTGTTCTACCCGTAATAGACAAGTTTAAACCCGTATTGCTGTAATGAATTTAGTGGCTGTTGCATGTTGCGCCAGTCACTTCTGTTTGCTGGTCATGACACATGTTGAGTGATTTTATAGTCTAATCATTTGATTTTTATAACCCCACATAGGTTGTACTGAAGCCCTCTGAGCCAGTAACAATGACACAACATCACTGTTCATGTGTTGTTGGCACTGCATTATGCAACCACACAGTTGCATTACTATTCCAGTCTGCACACTCTTCCCAGATTTGAACACCAGTCACTATTCTCAGTGCACAGGTGGGACGACTGGTGTTCTAATCTGGGAAGAGTGTGCAGCAGTGGCATAAACCAAGGACTATGGTATGTTTTAATAGCTATACCACATATCAACATCATATGGTTATAATCACATCATTCTGCTAATAAATTATTTAATGAAAACTTAAATCGTTTCATGATTAGATTGAGAATAGTGCCCTTGTACTGTCGTTTTACAGGGTCTGAAACCTGGGCCCATAGTCAAAATGACCATCACCAAGCCTACCAAAAAGAGCATGGCAGAAGGAAGGATAAGGTGAGTATTCCCTAATAGCCAGTATAGTAAGTATTAGCTGGTCATGTCCTATTACACTTTGACTATATACAATTATTTAATATCAGGTGGTTTCAAGTACATGTTTAGATTGGCTAACCACAGCGGCTGCTTTGCTTTGCAGAAGCACACTCTACAGCGCCCTTCTTGAACCATTCCCTGACCTCTCAGTTCTCCAGATAGAAGAGGCATACAAGTACTTTGACCCTCTTTCCAAGCCATTGATCTGCAGCATGGGGATGTCTGCTGAAAAGCTTTTATTCGACTCCCACTTTGGAAAGGTACAGGTGGGGAGCCTCCTGTCTTACCAGCAGCCTCCACTCACAACGCGACACATCGTTCACCATAAGGAGACACCACCATTCCCTTCACTGCCCCTAGATGGCTACAGACTGGAGAGCAACTTTCAAGGCTGCACATTTGTGCTCAGTGAAGGAGACCAACTTCACATAGCCTCTTCAGGTGTGCTTCGCAACAACCCATAAAATAGAGGAAACTACTAGAGAACAGAGTGCTGTCTCCGACTGGCAGGTGCTCCGGAAACCAAGACTGACCGAGTCACGGTTCCCGAGAGGCTTGCCATGTGAGAGGGCTGACATCTGCAGGCAATCTAGCTGAAAGGATCATCAAAGGCACAGCACCAACAGCTGACATG
Organism: Salvelinus fontinalis; assembly: GCF_029448725.1. NCBI lineage: Eukaryota > Metazoa > Chordata > Actinopteri > Salmoniformes > Salmonidae > Salvelinus > Salvelinus fontinalis. The sequence goes on along the minus strand of NC_074678.1, from coordinate 50,168,410 downwards.
AAGAGGGGACTGAAGTTGGAGATGGAAGCAGCCAGTGACTACTGCAAGATGCAGAATGTCAACTTCTCACCCTGTGGCCTCATCATACATCCTGACGTCCCTTGGCTTACCTCTTCTCCTGATGGTCTGGTCTACCACCCTCTCAAGCAAACACCTTTTGGCCTACTTGAAATTAAGAACCCGAAAGTAAAGGGTTTTGTGGATTGCAAGTACGTTCACATGCATAACGGTAAACATTCCCTGAAGAGGCAGCATGCCTACTACTGGCAAGTTCAAGGTCAGCTCTACATCACTGGGTTGGAGTGGTGTGACTTTGTTGTCTGTGCGCATGTGGACATTCTGGTCGAGAAAATACATAGAGACCCAGTGGTGTTCTCACTAATTAGAGAGAAGGGTGACTGGTACTACTTACAGTTGAAGTCGGAAGTTTACATACACTTAGGTTGGAGTCATTAAAACTCGTTTTTCAACCAGTCCACACATTTTTTGTTAACAAACTATAGTTTTGGCAAGTTGGTTAGGACATCTAATTTGTGCATGACACAAGTCATTTTTCCAACAACTGTTTACAGAAAGATTATTTAATTTATAATTCACTGTATCACAATTCCAGTGGGTCAGAAGTTTACATACCTTTAAACAGTGCCTTTAAACAGCTTGGAAAATTCCAGAAAAAAAATGTCATGGCTTTAGAAGCTTCTAATAGGCTAATTGACATCATTTGAGTCAATTGAAGGTGTACCTGTGGATGTATTTCAAGGCCTACCTTCAAACTCAGTGCCTCTTTGCTTGACATCATGGGAAAATCTAAAGAAATCAGCCAAGACCTCAGAGAAACAATTTGTAGACCTCCACAAGTCTAGTTCGTTCATGGGGGCAATTTCCAAACACCTGAAGGTACCACGTTCATCTGTACAAACAATAGTACACAAGTATAAACACCATGGGACCACGCAGCCGTTATACCGCTCAGGAAGAAGACGCGTTCTGTCTCCTAGAGATTAATGTACTTTGGTGCAAAAAGTGCAAATCAATCCCAAAACAACAGCAAAGGACCTTGTGGCAGGTACAAAAGCAGGTACAAAAGTATCTATATCCTCAGTAAAACGAGTCCTATATCGACATAACCTGAAAGGCCACTCAGCAAGGAAGAAGCCACTGCTCCAAAACCCCCATAGAAAAGCCAGACTACGGTTTGCAACTGCACATGGGAACAAAGATCGTACTTTTTGGAGAAATGTCCTCTGGTCTGATGAAACAAAAATAGAACTGTTTGGCCATAATGACCATCATTATGTTTGGAGGAAAAAAGGGGAGGCTTGCAAGCCGAAGAACACCATCCCAACCGTGAAGCATGGGGGTGGCAGCATCATGTTGTGGGGGTGCTTTGCTGCAGGAGAGACTGGTGCACTTCACAAAATAGATGGCATCATGAGGGGAAAAAATTATGTGGATATATTGAAGCAACATCTCAAGACATCAGTGAGGAAGTTAAAGATTGGTCGCAAATGGGTCTTCCAAATGGACAATGACCCAAAGCATACTTCCAAAATTGTGGCAAAATGGCTTAAGGACAACAAAGTCAAGGTATTGGAGTGGCCATCACAAAGCCCTGACCTCAATCCTATTGAAAATTTGTGGGGAGAACTGACAAAGCGTTTGCGAGCAAGGAGGCCTACAAACCTGACTCAGTTACAACAGCTCTGTCAGGAGGAATGGGCAAAAATTCACCCAATTTATTGTGGGAAGCTTGTGGAAGGCTACCAGAAACATTTGACCCAAGTTAAGCAATTTAAAGGCAATGCTACTAAATACTAATTGAGTGTATGTAAACTTCCGACCGACTGAGAATGTGATGAAAGAAATAAAAGCTGAAATAAATCATTCTCTCTACTATTATTCTGACATTTCACATTCGTAAAATAAAGTGGTGATCCTAACTGACCTAAGACAGGGGATTTTTACTAGGATTAAATATCAGGAATTGTGAAAAACTGAGTTTAAATTTGGCTAAGATGTATGTAAACTTCTGACTTCAACTGTACATGGAAGTGTCACCTCCTCATTCCTCAGCTTGGCTCTCCTTGCTCGTGTGACACGGACAATATTGGCAGTTGACGGTTCGATGAGAGACCAAAAGGCCATCGGATGGTCATATGAGGCAAATCTACATGGGAAAAAACATAGATAGGAGTTATTTAGTGTAACATTAAATGTAGTATCATAAATCTAAGACAGAAATGCTGGTAGCTAGGGAAAATGGTTCCAGAAAGCAAATAGTGTAAAGTTAATGATGTAACAATACTAAGCAGGGCTAGGTTTACCCACCTTGTGAGGGACTGTATCTGTGCATCTGATCCCACAAATCGCTGCAGCCTAAAACGACTTCTCGCAGTCAACTCCTCTACTTTGTTCCGTAGGTCCTCAATCTCTTACTGCATTTCTTCCCTCACAATCGAAATCAGGTCAACTGCAGTGGGCCCAGGCACTGCACAGTAGTCGTGGTCATGGTAGTTATCCATCTTTTCATTCTCTCCATCTTCAACATGGTTTTCCTTCACACATCCAGTCCTTGGTCTCTCCTTTCTTTCCGAAAACACTTGCTCTTGCTTGGACATGGTAGTTATTCCACTGGAATAGCAAAGGTACTCCCTTCTTCAGATGTCGAAGCCCACTAGAAGGTTCAATGAAATCATGTGGTAAAAAGTGTCTACCGTGTGGTAGACGTTGGAGTGACTTGTGACGGTGAAGTTTTCCCTGTGAATGTTGATGATCCATTTTGCTCTTAGCTCATTATCACTTTGAAATTTGTGAAAACTCAACGAGTAGTATTTCGCTGAGGAGGTACACAACGGAACGGAGCAATATTTCATGGAGCTGACCTCTCGCCTCATAAACTTGACGTTGCTCTTCTTCATTTCCTAACGTTTAATAAAGATGCCGAACCAACTAATAATGTTAACGTTAGCACTAATGTTAGCTAGGTACTGGTAGCTAACGTTTGCTAGCTAAAGAGACAAACAAAAGACACAGAACACAATAATCGAATTACAAAAATCACGAACTGAATGGATAAACACAATTTTCAACAGGAATGATAAAAATAATGCTATAGAAATATGATTATATTAATATACTGAGGTAATGATAAAACGAGCGACTTTGAGGCTAGTATGGCTACAATCAGGTTGACAGGATGCGATCGACAGAGGAAGCTATGTTTCGGGTAGGAAGTTGAGCAGAAGTGGGAAGTGGGAGTTACTACGTTGTGCAAAAGGCCCCACCCAACTCTTTAAGTGTTGGACTATTGCAAATCCCTTCTTTGTCTACACCCATTCAACATTGTTCACACCCTCTTAAGCTTTAGCTCCACCCATCTCTTTAAGGGTTGATCCAAATGTATTAACAACAGCAGTCAAGCACCAAAGCTAACTTGCTAGCTACTTCCAGACATCTAAGTGAGAGAGAAAAGAAGAGACTTGCTTGGGCCAAAAACATGAGCAATGGACATTAGACCAGTGGAAATCTGTCCTTTGGTCTGATGAGTACAAATGTGAGATTTTTGGTTCCAACCGCCGTGTCTTTGTGAGACACAGTGTAGGTGAACGGATGATCTCCGCATGTATGGTTCCCACCGTGGAGCATGGAGGAGGAGTTGTGATGGTGTGGGGGTGCTTTGCTGATGACACTGTCAGTGATTTATTTAGAATTCAAGGCACACTTAACCAGAATGGCTACGACAGCATTCTGCAGCGATATACCACCATATCTGGTTTGCGCTTAATATACTATCATTTGTTTTTCAACAGGACAAAGACCAAACACACCTCCAGGCTGTGTAAGGGTTATTTGACCAAGATAGAGAGTGATGAAGTGCTGCATCAGATGGTACTGTCACACCCTGATCTGTTTCACCTGTCTTTGTGATTGTCTCCACTCCCCCTCCAGGTGTCGCCCGTCTTCCCCATTATCCCCTGTGTATTTATACCTGTGTTCTCTGTTTGTCTGTTGCCAGTTCGTCTTGTTTGTCAAGTCAACCAGCGTTTTGTGTCTCAGCTCCTGCTTTTCCCAGTCTCTCTTTTTCTTGCCCTTCTGGTTTGGACCCTTGCCTGTCTTGACTCTGAGCCTGCCTGTCTGACCACTCTGGCTGCCCCTGACCCTGCCTGCCGACCTGTACCTTGGCCCCACCTCTGGATGATCGACCTCTGCCTACCCTGAGCCTGCCTGCCGTCCGGTACTGTTGCCCTACCTCTGGTTTACTGACCCCTGCCTGCCATGACCTGTGTATTGCTTGCCCCAGTTGGATTATTAAACCATTGTTAATTTGACGTTGTCTGCATCTGGGTCTTACCTTCATACCTGATAGGTACTGCATATTTTTTTCTCTTTGCTCTTTCAGTATGTCTATCTCTGATAAACTACCCAGGAAAGGGCGGAAAATAGCTATATTAATATATGTAGCATTAGAAATAAGGTTCATGAAATCAATAACTTGCTAACATCAGATAACATTCATATAGGTTCTACAGCTGCACCATCGAGAGCATCCTGACGGGTTTCGTCACTGCCTGGTATAGCAACTGCTTGGCCTCCGACCGCAAGGCACTACAGAGGGTAGTGCGTACGTCCCAGTACATCACTGGGGCCAAGCTTCCTGCCATCCAGGACCTCTATAACAGGCGGTGTCAGAGGAAGGCCCTAAAAATTGTCAGCCTCCATCCACCCTAGTCATAGCCTGTTCCCTCTGCTACCACATAGCAAGCGGTACCGGAGCACCAAGTCTAGGTCCAAGAGGCTTCTAAACAGCTTCTACCCCCAAGCCGTAAGACTCCTAAACATCTAATCAAATGGCTACCCAGACTATTTGCTTGCCCCCCCCCCCCCCCCCCCCTTACACATGCTTTTCAACCGTTCGCTGCCTGCACCCGCACGCCCGACTAGCATCACCACCCTGGACGGTTCTGACCTAGAATATGTGGACATCTATAAGTACCTAGGTGTCTGGCTATACTGCAAACTCTCCTTCCAGACTCATATCAAACATCTCCAATCCAAAATCAAATCTAGAGTCGGCTTTCTATTTCGCAAGAAAGCCTCCTTCACTCACGCCGCCAAACTTACCCTAGTAAAACTGACTATCCTACCGATCCTCGACTTCGACGATGTCATCTACAAAATAGCTTCCAATACTCTACTCAGCAAACTGGATGCAGTTTATCACAGTGCCATCCGCTTTGTTACTAAAGCACCTTATACGACCCACCACTGCGACCTGTATGCCCTAGTCGGCTGGCCCTCGCTACATGTTCGTCGTCAGACCCACTGGCTCCAGGTCATCTACAAGGCTATGCTAGGTAAAGTGCCGCCTTATCTCAGTTCACTGGTCACGATGGCTACACCCACCCGTAGCACGCGCTCCAGCAGGTGTATCTCACTGATCATCCCTAAAGCCAAAACCTAATTTGGACGCCTTTCCTTCCAGTTCTCTGCTGCCTGCGACTGGAGCGAATTGCAAAAATCTCTGAAGTTGGAGACTTTTATCTCCCTCAACAACTTTAAACATCTGCTATCCGAGCAGCTAACCGATCGCTGCAGTTGTACATAGTCCATCGGTATATAGCCCACCCAATTTACCTACCTCACCCCCCATACTGCTTTTATTTATTTACTTTTCTGCTCTTTTGCACACCAGTATCTCTACTTGCACATGATCATCTGATGATTTATCACTCAAGTGTTAATCTGCTAAATTGTAATTATTCGATTTATTGCCTACCTCCTCATGCCTTTTGCACACATTGTATATAGATTCTCTTTTTTTCTACCATGTTATTGACTTGTTTATTGTTTACTCCATGTGTAACTCTGTGTTGTTGTCTGTTCACACTGCTATGCTTTATCTTGGCCAGGTCGCAGTTGCAAATGAGAACTTGTTCTCAACTAGCCTACCTGGTTAAATAAAGGTGAAAAAAAAACTGTTATCTATGCATAGTCACTTTAATAACTCTACCTACATGTACATATTACCTCGAATAACCGGTGCCCCCGCACATTGACTCTGTACTGGTACCCCCCTGTATATAGCCTCACTATTGTTATTTTACTCAACAAAAAGAAGAAGAAACTGCATTATGAAGCCAAGATCAATGATATAAAGAATGATGGGAAACAGTTTGGAGTACTTCAAATGAAATCATGGGCAGAAAGACAAATTCAACTACAATTTTCATCGAATCAGATGGCTTATTCATCACAAAACCATAAGATTACTTAATTGGCAAAGTGGGCAAACTTAGGTAGAAAATGCCAACAACGAACAGTGAGCCATCGTATTCATGCATAAAAAAACAAATAATGAAAGAAAAGCATTGCAAGTTTGAATTCTGTAAAGTTAGTGTGGGTGGAAAATGTTGTTATCGATCAATAATGACAAAACTCCTGGCATTGACAACTTCTACTGAGGATGGTAGCTGACTCTAGCATTTGATTGTAAGGAATTCTAGGTCAGGTAAACAAAAGGACTTCAGTTCCTGTATGTTGTTGAGTCGTTAATCATGAAGCATACAGTGCCGCCCTTCTTCTTCCCAGAGAGATGTTTATTTCTGTTGGCGCGACGCATGAAGGATCCCGGTGGCTGTACAGACTCCGACAACATATCCTGAGAGAGCCATGTTTCCGTGAAACAGAGAATGTTATAATCTTTAATGTCTCTCTGGAAAGAAACCCTTGCCCTAATTTCGTCTACCTTGTCTAGAGACTGGACATTGGTGAGTAATATACTCGGAAGTGGTGGGTGGTGTGCACGCCTTTGAAGTCTGACCAGGAGGCCGCTACGTCTACCTCTTCTGCGGCGACATTGTTTTGGGTCGGCCTCTGGGATTAGATCCAATGTCCTGGGTGGTGGTGCGAACAAAGTATCCACTTCGGGAAAGTTGTATTCCTGGTTGTAATGTTGGTAAGTTGACGTCGCTCTGATATCCAATAGTTCTTCCCGGCTGTATGAAATAACACTTAAGATGTTCTGGGCTGACAATGTAAGAAATAATACATAAAATAAAATAAAAAATGCATAGTTTCCTAAGGACTAGAAGCGAGGCGACCATCTGTCGGCGCCATCTTGCTTGTGGTTGAAATACTGTCTGCTTGCATACAGTGTCAAAGATAACGCATTACACAGGCTTTGCATTTTCTCAAGAGATGCTGAAAGAAATCAATTCTATTTCTCCACTGCTGTTCCAGAGACAAAATTATATAATTTTACTGCAAGAAATGCATAATTCTGCAGAAGTTAATATTACGCTACATGTGAGAGGTTATAGGCCTACAGTCAGTGTCCAGATTTCAGTTACTATTCAATTTAGGAATATTCTGTTTATTCATGGTTACAGATATACTCGTGAGCAGGATATCAAAGTTGCATGTTAACAGATTATCCTGAATAAGACCTTACGTGGGATATGAGTTACTATCTGGAATACTGTAAATGCTAGCTAGCAGGCATTCAGGGTGGCAGGTAGCCTAGTGGTTAGAGCTAGTAACCGAAAGGTTGCTAGATCGAATCCCCGAGCTGACAAGGTTAAAATATGTTGTTCTGCCACTGAACCAGGCAGGTAACCCACTAGGCTGTCATTGTAAATACAAATTTGTTCTTAACTGACTTGCCTAGTTAAATAAAGGATAAATAAAAAATAAAATAAAAATGCCCACAGGTAACATTGCATCGATCATTTAGTAGCCTACTATAACAAGTTATGCCCAATACCACTGACTACATTAAATAGCCTAAATAAATAAATACAGACAAGTAGGCTAGATACTGCCCTCCTGGGAAAAAATGAATGTATCATTTAAGAAAATGGTCTATTGGAATTATATTACAGCTTATTCAAAACAGACCTCATTATAATTCATAACATAAAAAAATATTCAAGACTTATGTGCATAATTTCCATGCCAGTGATGATAATTTGTTGCAGGAATGGTCAGTCATCTAACTACATAATATCAAAGCATTCTTTATTGATACACCATGAATAAACACTGTCAGTGCTGCTATGGAAGGGACAGCCTTCTAGCATCAGTGAACTGTGGCAGTAACCCGGCAGCTGTCATCATCTGTCAAAGTTGATACCATACCACGACGTATGCACATGAAACACTACCTACCTGCAGGACCTCAAGCACCGCTTCAATTTTCACCAAGCAATCAGAGGGACTCTAATCCGAATAAGTTAGATTTTCTCTCAGAAAACCGACCATCACAAGGACTTGGATTGAATTATTTTGCTCATCTGACTTTCAAAACGTGTGGCTATAAATCATGGAGCACTAAAATGGAGAGGAAGAAAAAGGTGTTAGTGTTCGAGTAAGTATTACTTCTTTGTTTTTGTATACAGTTGAATAGTATTCTGAAGTTATAATAAAGTAACACACATTTAGGCTATAGGACCTACATTGAATTATGTCAAGTATAATTTAATTTGAAGTACACAAATATTTATGTGATCATTTTGTAAATAACATTACTAAACATGGTTTAATGTTCCACCACATAGCTTCAGACTTATGAATTAATGATAACATTGATACACACACACAGCTCTCCCAGGATGATATAGATTTCATCACATGCCAGGTGTACTCAGAGATACTGTGTGGCAGAATACAAATGAATGGACATTTTATCTTCCCTTTACATGTATTGGACTATATTGTCTCTAGTTTTACAATTCCCTCATATATGTTCTTGAACTATGACTTTGACACTCATTATAAATGTTTCCTAACCATTTATATATGTTTTTTCCAATGTCAAAGTCTGATTATTTTCAGTGGTGACAAACCATTTTTCTGTCAGTTTCTCTATTATGTAGGTGCTATTGTGACTGTGAGTGGCACAAGAGCTTGTGTGTATTGTCTCTGTGTGTATGAGTGTGACCTTACCCACTACATTGTACCCTGTTCTCCAGCACTTTCTCTCTCTCTCTCTCTCTCTCTCTCTCTCTGTGTGAAATTAGATCACCTACCATGATCGAAGAATATTACCACAAAGAAACATCAAAATTCAAGTACATTTTATCGTCTCTCTCCTTTCCTTTTTTATTGACTGAACATATTTTTCAGAGAATAGTTACGACAATACCATTTGGGTAAGGCACAGATATGCATAGTAGGAATGCAGTCAATAGCAGAAGGATAACTATAGCAGTGTTTCCCAACCTTGAGTACCTCCAACAGTACACGTGTTTATTATAGCCCTGGACAAAACACACCTCATTCAGCTCATTGAGGGCTTGATGATTATTGTTACAAGTTGAATCACGTGTGCTTGTCCATTGTTACAATACAAATGTGTACTGTTGGTGGTACTCGAGGACCAGGGTTGGGAAACACTGAACTATAGGGTCTACTCTCAAACAGATGGTGATGGGGGGTGACATGGTTTCATCCATGTTTCTTCTTTCAGAATTTGTGGAAGCATGATGTGGGATGGATAGAAAAAGTGCAACCTCTACAGTGAGTAACGTTTTGTGTGCGAAAGTTTCTTATTTTCACCTCAATTGTCTTTGGCATGATTAATATGTATAGGCCTATATCTATCTACTGTATGTCTATGACACTGTTGACCTTCATCTTAGCTACTATATATGGGGCATGTTGGGAGATAGACCCTTATATGGATGGGAACATTTTGCTATTAGGATTTAATTTTCTTTAAATACAATTATTATTGTTATTATTTTTATTATTAAATGTCTAACTAATTCCCTTGAGGACTGACTTAGTTGAAATTATCTGTCTGTAGAGTGTGCAACTGCCATTCTCAACACAAAGTCTAGAAATAAGAAAACTATTTGTGATTCATTAAAATAAGTAAATACATGTGCACTCACCGATGGTTAAGTTTATTTTAAACTTAAACCAGTAGCAGTAGTCACAAACACTGATGTGCTTTAGGGTATAACTTTTGTCAGTGTACATGTTCCTCTGGTGATATAGAGGTTAACCCAGGCCCTGTGTGTCCCCAGGTGCTCTCATTTGCGGACTTCTGCAACCGTAAAAGCATTGGGTTCATGCATGTTAACCTCAGAAGCCTCCTCCCTAAGTTTGCTTTATTCACTGCTTTAGCACACCCCGCCAACCCTGATGTCCTAACTGTGTCTGCATCCTGGCTTAGGAAGGCCACCAAAAAATCTGACATTTCCATCCCTAAATACAACATTTTCCGTCAAGACAGAACTGCTAAAGGGGGCGGAAATGCAATCTACTGTAGAGATAGCCTGCATAGATCCGTCATACTATCCAGGTCTATACCCAAACAGTTCGAGCTACTACTTTTAAAGATCCATCTCGCCAGAAATAAGTCCCTCACTGTTGCCGCTTGTTATAGATCCCCATCAGCTCCCAGCTGTGTCCTGGACACCATATGTGAATTGATCGCCCCCCATCTATCTTCAGAGTTTGTACTGCTAGGTAACCTAAATTGGGATATGCTTAATACCCCGGCCATCCTACAATCTAAGCTAGATGCCCTTAATCTCACACAATTATCAAAGAACCTACCAGGTACAACCCCAAATCCGTAAACATGGGCACGCTCATAGATATCATCCTGACCAACTTTCCCTCTAAATACACCTCTGTTGTCTTCAACCAGGATCTCAGCGATCATTGCCTGCGTCTGTTATGGGTCCGCGGTCAAACGACCACCCCTATTCACTGTCAAACGCTCCCTAAAACACTTCAGCGAACAGGCCTTTCTAATCAACCTGGCCCTGGTATCCTGGAAGGATATTGACCTCATCCCGTCGGTAGAGGATGCTTGGTTGTGCTTTAAAAGTGCTTTCCTCAACATCTTAAATAAGCATGCCCCTTTCAAAAAATGTAGAACTAAGGACAGATATAGCCCTTGGTTCAATCCAGACTTGACTGCCCTTGACCAGCACTAAAACACCCTGTGGCATACTGCACTAGTATCAAATAGTCCCTGCAATATGCAACTTTTCAGGGAAGTCAGGAACCAATACACACAGTCAGTTTTAAAAAGCTAGCCTTTGCTTTCCTAACAGAAATGTGCATCCTGCAGCACTAATTCCAAAAGGTTTTGGGACACTGTAAAAACCATGGAGAAGAAGAGTACCTCCTCCCAGCCGCCAACTGCACTGAGACAAGGAAACACTGTCACCACTGATAAATCCACAATAATCGAGAATTTCAAGAAGCATTTCTCTACGGCTGGCCATGCTTTCCACCTGGCTACCCCAACCCCGGACAACAGCTCTGCACCCCTCGCAGCAACTGCATGAAATGCATGCTCCTCAACCGATCGCTGCCCGCACCCGCCCGCCTAGCATCACTACTCTGGATGGTTCTAATTTAGAATATGTGGACAACTATAAACACCTAGGTGTCTGGCTAGACTGTAAAGTCTCCTTCCAGACTCACATTAAGCATCTCCAATCCAAAGTTAAATCTAGAATTGGCTTCCTATTTCACAACAAAGCCTCCTTCTGTCAGGACCCGGTTACGAACTCGGGTCTCCGGTGAGAGAAACAGTCACTTATCAAACTGAGCCACTAATAGTCGGCAGAACCCAGAAGATGAGGCAGACACAGCAGTACTTGAGACGGTGTTTTAATAAAGTAAAAAGGAAAGTACTTCAGACAAAAATATAAATCCACAACGTCAAAAGTAATTCCAAGAGAAAAAAGGTATATCCACAAAAGTGGTAAGCACAGCAGGGAAAAAACCTCAAAAGAAAAATCAAAGAAAATAAATGAGAACAAAAACAGAGTACCTCAAGAGAATCAACATGGCTGGGTGCTAACATTCAAACACAGAGCAAAGAACTGAGGAAAACTAAGGGTTTAAATACATACAAGGGAAACGAGGCACAGGTGAAAATAATAACTGGAAATAAGGGAAAACAAAAGGGTCAAAAAAGCCCAATGGGGGCATCTAGTGACCAAAACCAGAATAATCCTGGCCAAATCCTGACACCTTCACTCATGCGGCCAAACAAACCCTCGTAAAACTGACTATCCTATCGATCCTTGACTTCGGTGATGTCATTTACAAAATAGCCTCCAACACTCTACTCAGCAAATTGGATGCAGTCTCTCACAATGCCATCCGTTTTGTCACCAAAGCCCCATATACTACCCATCACTGTGGCCTGTATGCTCTCGTTGGCTGGTCCTCGCTACATATTCGTCGCCAAACCCATTGGCTCCAGGTCATCTATAAGTCTTTGCTAGGTATAGCACCGCCTTATCTCAGCTCACTGGTTACCATAGCAGCACCCACTCGTAGCACGTGCTAGAGCAGGTATATTTCACTGGTCACCCCCAAAACCAACACCTCCTTTGGCCGCCTTTCCTTCCAGTTCTCTGCTGCCAATGACTGGAACGAATTGCAAAAATCACTGAAGTTGGAGACATATCTCCCTCACTAACTTTAAGCGTCAGCTGTCAGAGCAGCTTACCGATCGCTGCAGCTGTACACAGCCCATCTGTAAATAGCTCATCCAACCAACTACCTACCTCATCCCCATATGTTTTTCTGCTCTTTAGCATACCCGTATTTCTACTTGCACATCCTCATCTGCACATATAACACTCCAGTGCAAATTTTTTAAATTGTAATTACTTCACTATTGGCCTATTTATTGCTATTTATTGCTTTACCTCCTTACTTCATTTGCACACACTGTATACAGATTTTTCTATTGTGTTGTTGACTGTACGTTTGTTTATCCCATGTGTAACTCTGTGTCGTTGTTTTTGTCGCACTGCTTTGCTTTATCTTGGCCAGGTCGCAGTTGTAAATGAGAACTTGCTCTCAACTGGCCTACCTGATTAAATAAAGGTGAAATAAAATAAATATACGTCTTTGTTACCTCAGAGTACATGAATATTGTATTCAGGGAGAAAGGGGTTACTCTCCTCATTGAACCCATAGTGATAGGAGAGAGTTTGATGGTTAAGTTAGCAGCGGTGACCTTAGCCCCTTACACATGTGGAGAGAGGTTGTGGTTTGTAAACCATTTGAGCGGTTTTCGATACTAAATAATAGTATGTTGATTGTAAATGGAGGCAATATCCTACATTGTTGATCATGTGTGTAAATCTTCTGACATCACTTCCTTTCCCTATAGATGGCCTCTAATGACCCCAACCCTCTTGACCCCCCTGGGACCCCCCAGCCTGGTGACCTCATTGAGATCTTCAGACCGGCCTATCAGCACTGGGCTCTGTACCTGGGAGATGGTTATATCATCAACTTGACACCTGTTGGTCAGTGAAAGCAGTGTGGACATGAGGGCAAATCCTAGCTTGAGTTCAAATCAAATCAAATTTTATTTGTCACATACACATGGTTAGCAGATGTTAATGCGAGTGTAGCGAAATGCTTGTGCTTCTAGTTCCGACAATGCAGTAATAACCAACAAGTAATCTAACCTAACAATTCCACAACTACTACCTTATACACACAAGTGTAAAGGGATAAAGAATATGTACATAAAGATATATGAATGAGTGATGGTACAGAACGGCATAGGCAAGATGCAGTAGATGGTATAGAGTACAGTATATACATATGAGATGAGTAATGTAGGGTATGTAAACATAAAGTGGCATAGTTTGAAGTGGCTAGTGATACATGTATTACATAAAGATGGCAAGATGCAGTAGATGATATAGAGTACAGTATATACATATACATATGAGATGAGTAATGTAAACATTATATTAAGTGGCATGTTTAAAGTGGCTAGTGGTACATTTTTACATAATTTCCATCAATTCCCATTATTAAAGTGTCTGGAGTTGAGTCAGTATGTTGGCAGCGGCCACTAAATGTTAGTGGTGGCTGTTTAACAGTCTGATGGCCTTGAGATAGAAGCTGTTTTTCAGTCTCTCGGTCCCTGCTTTGATGCACCTGTACTGACCTCGCCTTCTGGATGATAGCGGGGTGAACAGGCAGTGGCTTGGGTGGTTGTTGTCCTTGATGATCTTTATGGCCTTCCTGTGACATCGGGTGGTGTAGGTGTCCTGGAGGGCAGGTAGTTTGCCCCCGGTGATGCGTTGTGCAGACCTCACTACCCTCTGGAGAGCCTTACGGTTGTGGGCGGAGCAGTTGCCGTACCAGGCGGTGATACAGCCCGACAGGATGCTCTCGATTGTGCATCTGTAGAAGTTTGTGAGTGCTTTTGGTGACAAGCCGAATTTCTTCAGCCTCCTGAGGTTGAAGAGGCGCTGCTGCGCCTTCTTCACAACGCTGTCTGTGTGGGTGGACCAATTCAGTTTGTCCGTGATGTGTACGCCGAGGTGTGATTAGGATATGAATATGTTGTATGTGTGTCGTATTGGTGTTTTATGTATCGTATTTGATCTTACAGAATGTGAACGCTTTCAAATGCACTAACTTGCTCAAAACATTTGAGTTAAAAAAAAACACACGTATAACATGTCAACACCCCTTTGTGAATGTATTCAGCATTGTGAAAGGGTGGGATTCACTCAAATCCACATTTATCCATGCAAGTCTGAATGAATTCCAACCCACTCAATAACCATAATAATGCTATCCCTTCACACCCATTTAATAGTGTCTCCCTCCTGTAGATGAGAGTCAGGCTGCAGCCATCTCCAGTGTGAAGTCAGTGTTCAGTCGGAAGGCAGTGGTCCGAATGCAACTTCTAAAGGAAGTGGTTGGAGACGACTCGTACCGGGTCAACAACAAATACGACGACGACCGCACTCCATTGCCCGTCGATGACATCATTCAGCGATCTCAAGACCTCATTGGCCAGGAGGTGTCTTATGACCTGTTGGGCAGTAACTGCGAGCACTTTGTCACCTTGCTGCGCTACGGGGAGGGGGTATCTGAGCAGGTCTCTCAATCCTTCCATCTCTCTTTCTCGCACTCTTCCTGTCTCTATCTTCCTGTGTATGCTCTGTATTCTCTCTCTGTGTCTTCGCTGATGCCCAATCCCAAATCGATACCCAGCCACTCTCCATAGGTTTCAGTGTACAATCTTGATTTGATAATAGTTTACCGGTATTATACCTTCTTACAGATATTGTGGTATAAGCCACTATGTTGTCTCCCTTTCCACCACCATACACTTATAATTTCATGATACTATATTAGATGTTATTGTATTCAAGTTACAATTGTGTTTTTCCCGCGTCCACAGGCCACACGGGCCATTGGAGCTATCAGTTTGGTGACGGCTGCAGCAAGTGCCTTCTCTGTTCTTGGACTGATCAACACACGCTCCAGAAACAGACCCTTCTGAAGCCCCTCAAAAAACAGCAGCACTGTCCTGTGCTACTACCGTTCTGGGAAACAATCTTCTTTTGGTTAAGAGGATAGATGGATACTCATCTTTACCCACTGTCATAAAACATGGATGCAATGACCTTTTGTATCATCATTTGTATTGAAGGCCAAGCAGACAAAGTACTGTATACAGTAGAGATGTTGCCAACATTACAATTAATGCAGTATCTTGCTGGAGATACACATTTGGAGATGTTCAAAGGATTGGTTGTGTGAAAATGAAGTTAAAATGAATATAAAATGTAACAAAAGAAGAATCAATAAAGAACTGAAATAGTATCGCATCCATTACGAAAAAAGAATGCAGTTAGAGTGCAGTATAACTACAGTATGTTGCAAATACTACGTCCAAAGCAACAGTTTTTTTTACTGCAGTAATTTTGCATTGTAACTGCAGTTAGAGTGCAGTATAACTGCAGTTCAACTGCAATTAATGCATCCAAAATACCATAGTCAACTGCAGTTACTGCACTTTTACTCCAGTTTCAAAACCTTTTTGTAAGGGATGTAATCTTTATTCTTTATTATGTTGGAGGTTTGATTCTTCATATAATACAATCTTGTCAATCACAGACAGTTTAAAACATCATCTAAAATTCTAACATAAAAAAACGGACAAAACGAAATTAATAATAATCAAAAACAATGTAACGTGAATGTACTTTACATATACAAATTAAAGGCCTACTGTTTTTAGTTACAAAAACTCAACGTTTCCAGGCGTCAAACTGATATGTGAGTTAGATTTCATGCGCAGAGAAGCCATGTTACGTTTTAATGAAGATGGTTGACGATATGCGTCTGTCATATGTAAATCATAATATTCCAAAGGAAACGCACAATTTTCATCATAAGTGATCAACAACACCAGCAAACATGGGGAACAAACTCAAAGTTGGAAAGACCAGAAAATATAAATTCTACCACTTAGCAAAGGAAACAGGTAGGATCTGTCATCTTTCTCCAGACACATCGTGCTATTAGTATTCACGTTAGCCCCATTTAAATGGACTAACTAGCTAGCTAAAGATACAGAAAGCTACTCTGGCTGTACTGTGTGCTTCTGAGTTTGAGAAGATATACTGTACCTAATGTTGCCAACCAGTGATTCGGGTGCACTTGACCCATATAGCCATCAATACTCAATAACATAGCTAGCTAGTAGTTTGTAACTGGCTTTTCAGGGTTCTGATACAGTAGTTGAAGCCAGCTGGTTTGAAACAGCTAACTTAGCTATGTAGACATTGGCTTGTTATATGTGTTTAATACTTGCTTTCCACTCCTTCAGGATATCGTTCACGTTCTTCCTTTAAACTTATTCAGTTGAACCATAAATTCCAGTTCCTGCAGAAGTCCAGGGCTCTGGTGGACTTGTGTGCAGCTCCAGGTGGTTGGTGAGTAGCTAGCAGCGTCACCTGTAAAGTATTTCAATCTACACTCAAACCCTACTGAGTGACAGTCAAGTTTTACTTTAGCAATAGGATTGGGCGGCAGGTATCACAGCGGTTAAGACTGTTGGGCCAGTAACCGAAAGGTCACTGGTTCGAATCCCTTAGCTGACTAATTGATAAATCTGTCGATGTGCCCTTGAGCAATGCACTTAACCCTAATTGCTCCTGTAGGTATCTCTGGATAGGAGCATCTGCTAAATAACAACAAATGTTAATCATAGACCTGTCATGTTGTTGTTGTTGTTGCTTGTTATGAATAGCTGCTACTGTATTGTTTATATTTTGTTTACATTCTTTCTCTCATCATACCTTAGGTTACAGTTGGCGTCCAAGTTTATGCCCGTCTACAGTCTTATTTTTGGTGAGCCAAACCTCCTCTCTTCCACCACTAACGTAGTGCATTCGGAAAGTACCCCTTGACATTTTTAATATTTTGTAACGTTACGTTTGTAAAATTGATTAAATAAAATGTTTTCATCAATCTACACACAATATCCCATAATGACAAAGCAATTTATTTATTTTGCATATATATATATATATATATATATATATATATATAACATATTTACATAAGTATTCAGACCCTTTGCTATGAGACTCGAAATTGAGCTCAGGTGCATCCTGTTTCCTTTGATCATCCTTGAGATGTTTCTACAACTTGATTGGAGTCCACCTGGGGTAAATTCAATTGATTGGACATGATTTTCAAAGGCAACTAACCTGTCTATATAAGGTCCCAAAGTTGACAGTGCATGTCAGAGAAAAAAACAAGCCATGAGGTCGAAGGAATTGTCCGTAGAGCTCTGAGACCGGATTGTCGACGCACAGATCTGGGGAAGGGTACGAAAACATTTCTGCAGCATTGAAGGTCCCCAAGAACAAAGTCGCTTCCATCATTCTTAAATGGAAGAAGATTGGAACCACCAAGACTCTTCCAAGAGCTGGCCGCCTGGCCAAATTGAGCAATTGGGGGAGAAGGGCCTTGGTCAGGGAGGTGACCAAGAACCCGATGGTCACTCTGACAGAGCTCCAGAGTTCCTCTGTGAAAATGGGAGAACCTTCCAGAAGGACAACCATTTCTGCAGCACTCCACCAATCAGGGATTTATGGAGGAGTGGCCAGATGGAAGCCACTCCTCAGTAAAAGGCACATGACAGCCCGCTTGGAGTTTGCCAAAAGGCACCTAAACACGCTACGACCATAAGAAACAATATTCTCTGATCTGATGAAACCAAGATTGAACGCTTTGACCTAAATGCCAAGCGTCACATCTGGAGGAAACCTGGCACCATCCCTACTAGAGGTCGACCGATTATGATTTTTCAATACCGATACCGATTATTGGAGGACAAAAAAAGCCGATACCGATTAATCGGCTGATTTATATAAAAAAATATATATATATCATACACACACACACACACATTTTTGTAATAATGACAATTGCAACAATACTGAATGATCAATGAACACTTTTATTTTAACTTAATATAATACATAAATACACACACATACACAGCTCTGAAGTGACAATGATACTGAAGAGTCTGCTTAGGAGACAAATACTCTCAACTGTTTGAATAAAAATAGAGTTTAAGTTACCTGTGATGAATGTTGAAAACAAAAACTTTAATTTCTATATGCAGGAAATCCTATTTTAATAATGGGCATGGTAAGAATTGACAACCAAAGTGCGAGTCATAATTCCCATGACACCTTTTAGCAAAATCTGAAAAGCAGTTCCTTCATTTATTCCATAGGATATTTTTAGATTCACATAAAATAAGGTCTGTGTTTCGTGTAGGCTAACATCACCGTGCCAATTTTATAACTGTGTAGATATCCATAGGACAAGGTAACTCTGATCAATATTGGCTAAATATAAGCGAAGATACATTTTTTTGTAGAGTGGATTTATGAAAATGTTGACAAACGTTACCTTATCCTAGTGAGATTTACACGGGTATCAAAACGTCGAGGCGGTTTAAGCCTGCACGAAACACAGACCTTATTTGAAGAAGATCAAGACATTCTCTATGGAAGACATGAACGGTAAAATAACGAAGGAACCCCTTTCAAATTCAGCCGCAAGTTATTACAGGAATTATAACGCGTCGACTATTTCTCTCTAAACCATATACCTTTGACTAATCCGGAAACTATCACCTCGAAAACAAAACGTTTATTCCGTTCCGTATTTTATCTAACGGGTGGCATCCATGAGTCTAAATATTCCTGTTACATTGCTCAACCTTCAATGTTGTCATAATTACGTAAAATTCTGGCAAATTAGTTCGCAAAGAGACAGGCGGCCCAAACTGTTGCATATACCCTGACTCTACGTGCAATGAACGCAAGAGAAATGACACAATTTCACCTCGTTAATATTGCCTGCTAACCTGGATTTCTTTTAGCTAAATATGCAGGTTTAAAAATATATACTTGTGTATTGATTTTAAGAAAGGCATTGATGTTTATGGTTAAGTACACATTGGAGCAATGACAGTCATTAATTGATTGTTTTTTATAAGATATGTTTAATGCTAGCTAGCAACTTACCTTAGCTTACTGCATTCGCTAACAGGCAGGCTCCTCGTGGAGTGCAATGTAATCAGGTGTTAGAGCATTGGACTAGTTAACTGTAAGGTTGCAAGATTGGATCCCCCGAGCTGACAAGGTTAAAAATCTGAGGCAGAATGTTCCTAGGCCGTCATTGAAAATAAGAATGCGTTCTTAACTGACTTGCCTAGTTAAACAAAGATTAAATAAATGTGTATAAAAAAATAAAAAATAAACGGCAAATCGGCGCACAAAAATACCCCGATTTAATACCCCGATAACAATCCGATTGTTATGAAAACTTGAAATCGGCCCCGATTAATCGGCCATTCCGATTAATCGGTCGACCTCTAATCCCTACGCTGAAGCATGGTGGTGGCAGCATCATGCTGTGGGAATGTTTTTCAGCTGCAGGGACTGGGAGACTAGTCAGGATTGAGGGAAAGATGAACGGAGCAAAGTATAGAGAGATCCTTGATGAAAACCTGCTCCAGAGCGCTCAGGTCCTCAGACTGTGGCGAAGATTCACCTTCCAACAAGACAACAACCTTAAGCACACAGCCAAGACAATGCAGGAGTGACTTCGGAACAAGTCCCTGAATGTCCTTGAGTGGCCCAGCCAGAGCCCAGACTTGAACCCGATCAAACATTTCTGGATAGACCTGAAAATAGCTGTGCAGCAACGCTCACCAGCCAACCTAACAGAGCTTGAGTGGATCTGCAGAGAAGAATGGGAGAAACTCCCCAAATACAGGTTCGCCAAGCTTGTAGCGTCATACCCAAGAAGACTCGAGGTTGTAATCGCTGCCAAAGGTGCTTCAACAAAGTACTCAGTAAAGGGTCTGCATACTTATGTAAATGTGACATTTCAGTGTTATTTTTTTTTTAAGCATTTGCTAACATTTAAAAAAAACAGTTTTGCTTTGTGATTATGGGGTATTGTGTGAAGATTGAGGGGGAAAAAACAATTGTATCTATTTTAGAATAAGGCTGTAATGCAAAATGTGGGAAAAGTCAAGGGGTCTGAATACTTTCCGAATGCACTGTATACCAACTAATTCATTTTATATTACTACTATTGCAGTTAAACATGCTGTGATAGTTTTTTAAATGTCTTTCCTCTCTTTTCTCAGGTGTCGACTTGGTCCCAATCGAGGCTATTCCCAATGTGGTCGCTCTGACAGAGGACATCCTCACAGAGAAATGCCGACAGGTAGGTGCTTATGCTAAGGTCAGAGGTCAAATGAGTGTCAGTGTGTTACTTGACCATACAGGATGGTGTTTTAAATGGATACTACAAGATTCTGGCAATAATGAACTTGTGTGTTTGACGTCACTGCTGTTTTCGCCAGGCTCTGGAAGGAGCTCCAGACATGGAAGGTGCACATAGTCCTAAACGACGGAGCTCCAAATGTTGGAGCCAACTGGGTGCTTGATGCCTTCTCTCAGGGTAGGTAACAGCACTGATAACACCTACAGTTGCAGTCAGAAGTTTACATACACCTTAGTCAAATACATTTAAACTCAGTTTTTCACAATTCCTGACATTTAATCCTAGTAAAAATTCCCTGTCTTAGGTCAGTTAGGATCATCACTTTATTTTATGAATGTGAAATGTCAGAATAATAGTAGAGAGAATGATTTATTTCAGCTTTTCTTTCATCACATTCCCAGTGGGTCAGAAGTTTACATACACTCAATTAGTATTTAGTAGCATTGCCTTTAAATTGCTTATTAACTTGGGTCAAACATTTCGGGTAGCCTTCCACAAGCTTCCCACAATAAGTTGGGTGAATTTTGTCCCATTCCTCCTGACAGAGCTTGTGTAACTAAGTCAGGTTTGTAGGCCTCCTGGCTCGCACACGCTTTTTCAGTTCTGCCAACAAATTTTCTATAGGATTGAGGTCAGGGCTTTGTGAAGGCCACTCCAATACCTTGACTTTGTTGTCCTTAAGCCATTTTGCCACAACTTTGGAAGTATGCTTGGGGTCATTGTCCATTTGGAAGACCCATTTGCAACCAAGCTTTAACTTCCTGACTGATGTCGTGAGATGTTGCTTCAATATATCCACATAATTTCCCCCCCTCATGATGCCATCTATTTTGTGAAGTGCACCAGTCCCTCCTGCAGCAAAGGACCCCCACAACATGATGCTGCCACCTCCCATGCTTCACGGTTGGGATGGTGTTCTTCGGCTTGCAAGCCTACCCCTTTTTCCGCCAGACATAATGATGGTCATTATGGCCAAACAGTTCTATTTTTGTTTCATCAGACCAGAGGACATTTCTCCAAAAAGTACAATCTTTGTCCCCATGTGCAGTTGCAAACTGTAGTCTGGCTTTTTTATGGCGGTTTTGGAGCTGTGGCATCTTCCTTGCTGAGTGGCCTTTCAGGTTATGTCGATATAGGACTCGTTTTACTGTGGATATAGATACTTTTGTACCTGTTTCCTCCAGCATCTTCACAAGGTCCTTTGCTGTTGTTCTGGGATTGATTTGCACTTCTCGCACCAAAGTACGTTCATCTCTAGGAGACTGAACGCGTCTCCTTCCTGAGCGGTATGACGGCTGCGTGGTCCCATGGTGTTTATACTTGCGTACTATTGTTTGTATAGATGAACGTGGTACCTTCAGGTGTTTGGAAATTGCTCCCAAGGATGAACCAAACTTGTGGAGGTCTACAAATTGTTTTCTGAGGTCTTGGCTGATTTCTTTAGATTTTCCCATGATGTCAAGCAAAGAGGCACTGAGTTTGAAGGTAGGCCTTGAAATACATCCACAGGTACACCTCCAATTGAGTCAAATGATGTCAATAAGCCTATCAGAAGCTTCTAAAGCCATGACATCATTTTCTGGAATTTTCCATGCTGTTTAAAGGCACAGTCAACTTAGTGTATGTAAACTTCTGACCCACTGGAATTGTGATACAGTGAATTATAAGTGAAATAATCTGTCTGTAAAAAATTGTTGGAAAAATGACTTGTGTCATGCCCAAAGTAGATGTCCTAACCGACTTGCCAAGACTATAGATTGAAGACAGCATCGTTCTAGGAACCTCATAGCAGCAATTAAATTCAAAACAGGTGCTTCCGTACAGAACAGAAATCAATAAGGAATTTTGGTCGTTCTACGCAAACTCATATTCCTCTCAAGGGAAGCTCGACAAGCAAAAGCTGGAACGCTTTTTGACAAACTTAAAACGACTTCAGTTACCAGAAAAGGACAAAGCAATGCTAGAACAACCCATTGAGTTACAGGGGATCTTACTAGAGGTGTTCAAAGACTCCTACATGTCTTCAACACTTCCTCCCTCGGTGCACATAGTCGTTATTGCTTTAAATTCACAAGATTGGGAAAGTACCTCTGGCTCCAGGCAACTATACCCAATTTCTCTCCTCCCCTCTGATGAAAAGGTGCTGGCTAAAGGACTTTCTAGTAGATTGTCTAAGGTAGTGGGTATTATCATTAACCCGGACCAGTCTGGGTTCATACCACAAAGATTTAGTATCGACAAACTTAGACGACTAGTCACCCTACAGTAGCCTATGCAGGACAACTTCTCCCAAGTATTGCTTTGTCTCTCAATGCCAAAAAGGCTTTTGATGGTGTTGAATGGGA
Source organism: Salvelinus fontinalis (assembly GCF_029448725.1). Lineage (NCBI taxonomy): Eukaryota > Metazoa > Chordata > Actinopteri > Salmoniformes > Salmonidae > Salvelinus > Salvelinus fontinalis. The sequence goes on along the minus strand of NC_074678.1, from coordinate 50,145,431 downwards.
ATATTTTTGATGTAGATAAACATATTTGGATTTTGTAATCATTTTATTTAATGGATTAAGACTTTATATGATTCCCCATCTGCCTCTGTGTTAACTAACAGCCTCCTCGCAGAGCCCTTTGTGCTTCAACGTGGGACCAGAATAGGTTGCGCATTGAGTCCACTAAATCAAATTGTATTTGTCACATGCGCCGAATAGAACCGGTGTAGACCTTAGTAAAATGCGTACTTACAAGCTCTTAAACAACAATGCAGTAAAAAAAATAATTTATTTTTATTTTTTATGCAGCAACAAAATAACAGTAGCGAGGTTATATACAGGAGGATCCAGTACAGTCAATGTGCGGGGGCACCGGTTAGTCGAGGTGATATGTACATGTAGGTAGAGGTAAAATGACTATGTATGGATAATAAACAGAGAGTAGCAGCAGCGTAAAATGGGGGGTGGTTTGGGGACAATGCAAATAGTCCGGGTAGCCATTTGATTAACTGTTCAAGAGTTTTATGGCTTGGGGGTAGAAGCTGTTAAAAAGCCTAATAAATAAACAATATATTCAACAACAAAAAAGCAGCAGTGCAGCGCTCCTGGATGGACAGCATGTGCTGATCTCACTCCTAGCATATACTATATTTTTATCCATGCTCCATGTAGAAATATAGTACCCTCTACAAAAGTGTTCCTCAGAAGAGGTAAGGAGGAAGAGGCCATAAGAAATGTGTAAGAAATACAGGTGGAGACTGTCGGATGGAGAGAGCAAGCAAGTGTACAGGTTAGAGGGAGAGAGTGGAGGCAACGGGGTAATGGTGCGCGATAGAGGGATGGAGAGGGAGTAAACGAGAGAGAGAGGGATTACCATCATTCACGTTGCACTCGATCATTCCCTCTATTGTACAGGCAGACAATGAGGGCCATGGGTAGAGGGTTTATAAAGGATAGACTCACGCAGACAGCAAACCACCCAGCACAGAGACAGCATCCAACAGAGGTATCTGCAAACGTTCCTATTTTTTGACATGGATATAAATGGACTATATACAAAAACACATTATAGCAATAAGAATATGAGGGAACTGCTCTTTGGAGACAACTCACTTTATATCTTTGGTTTGGGGCCCATTCCTGTTATTTAAGTTATTTAAATCAAAAGAACAAATATAATTTAGAGTATAAATGGGCCAGTTAACATTTGATTTAGTTTTTGGTCTTCGGATGAATTGAGGCTGCTGCGGGAATGAGAAATGGCAACTGTGGAATATTGTACCCTTTTTTTCACCACCGAACGGCTTGGATATTTCTTCACACCATATCTTTTTACATTGCCCTTCCAGCAGGGTTCCAGCAGCAAATGGTGGATTGTTTGGTTCGGCTCAGTAGTTTGGAAAGGGTATTGGTACCCCATCACGCTGGTCACAGAGCAACATGCTGACACAGATCTATTGCTCAGTATTAGGAGATTAGTTGTGATGCGCTGGGGGAATTAGTTGGAAACAATGGTTTGAAATCAGCCTGTACAGCACTCTCATTGACATGCAGTCCTTTTGGTTAAGTGCTTTGTTTGGTTTGGCATAATGTGCAGGTTTTTGCTTTTGTTCTTGGTGGCTCTTGATCAGATAGGTGGAAATATGCGTTCAAAAAATGTTTAAATGACATTTTAATGGATTAGAAATGGAGTTTCAACTTGAGCAAGCTTTTTTTGCAAAGATGCTTTGCATGGTGACTAGAAGTGCAGTTGTTGTTTGCGTGCTTATATTTGGGTAGGTGGCACAACCACATGCCATTAAAACTTGACGTATCTGCTCTAAAGCCTAAAAAGGTGTTAGGGTTGACTTCCAAATGAAGGACCTGCTTGAACTTCAAAAAACGCATCCTTCCTTCAGTTCTTCCTTCAAGCATAATCACAGATTAGTCTGAACTGCTTTCGCCTATGAAAGTATGTCAGATAAGACCCAAGGAAAGATGCATTTCATAACATTGAGCTCAAGGCTGTTTGCAATTCCACCGTTGTAATGTTCACCCCAACACATGTCCACCCGTGCCCCCCCCCCCAGCATTATTTTTGTTACTCCCTCACCCAGTCTTCTATCCAATGTATGCCATAAGTTCGAAGCATGGTTCCTTCCTTCTGATCTGTTATACAAACAGGTGGTAAAAACTCAACACACTTTTTAAAAGTAACAAATGTTATCCTCCACTTAGAGATGATTTTGTTCAAGCTTGTATATGGTTAGAGTGATACATAGTGATGAACTCTTTCAATATATATTTTTTTTACCTCAAAACAGTTGCGGTGCATTTCGGAGGACTGTGCTATCCCAGGCTTCTCCTTGATGCTGTACACTTTAGCAGGAGGGGGCACACTTTGTGGTGTGGCCGCCCTCGTGCTCCTCATAGTCTCCACGGCGACCGACTTCTGGATGCAGTACCGCTACTCAGGCGCCTCGGCCAACCAGGGCCTCTGGAGGTTTTGCATCAATCACAAGTGCCATGCCCACACCATCACTGTGGGTGAGTAGTACAATCTACCTTTAACTAATCATTTAGGATCCACTCTATGAATTGTTCTTACTTTGAGGGGATTTTGGCATGCAAATAAGAGCATGCTACCTGGGGTCCATTGATTCTCAGTGCTTTTTTTGTTGTCAATGCTAATGTGGCTAAGGCAGATAGTGGCTATGGTTATTTATAAGCTGGGTGGTTTTGAGCCCCGAATGCTGATTGGTTGACAGCCGTGGAATATGAGACCGTATACCACGGGTATGACAAAACATTTATTCTTACTACTCTAATTATGTTGGAAACCAGTTTATAATGGCAATAAGACACTTTGGGAATTTGTGGTATATTGCCAATATACCACGGCTAAGTGCCGTGTTCAGGCACTCCGCGTTGCTTCGTGCATATGAACAGTCCTTCGCCGTGGTATATTGGCCATATACCACACCTCCTCAGGCCTTATTGCTTAAATATACATGATTTTTCTTGGCCCATAAACTACTTTCAAGGTAAGGAACTACAAAGTAATTTTGTATTTTTGGTGAACTACCCCTTTAACCTCAACTCTTGTGATCAAGAGCCATATATTTAGAATATATGGCTCTGTTTTTGGCCTAACCACTAAAACTGACCCTGAACGATAACGTTTATGAATAGCCTATAGAGAGACTGTAAGGTGAGTCAAATTATAGATACACAAAACTGCTATTTGGATTTTATGAATCACACATAACTACAATACACATGTAGGCCTACATACCAACCTAGAAATAACACTTTTGATAGCTACAAAGGAGATTTCTTATCAATGTTAATATAGTAAAGTGTTCGGACCCCTTGGCTTTTTCCACATTTTGTTACGTTATAGCCTTATTCTAAAAATGGATTAAATAGTCCCCCCCCCCCCCCCCCCAATCTACACACAATACCCGATAATGACAAAGCAAAAATATTTTTTAATATTTTTTTTGCGAATGTATTAAAAAAAGTGAAATCACATTTACAGTATTCAGACCCTTTACTCAGTACTTTGTTGAAGCACCTTTAGCAGCGATTACAGCCTCGAGTCTTCTTGGGTATGTCGCTACAAGCTTGGCACACCTGTATTTGAGGAGTTTCTCCCATTCTTCTCTGCAGGTCCTGTCAAGCTCTGTCAGGTTGGATGGGGAGCGTCGCTGCACAGCTATTTTCAGGTTTCTCCAGAGATGTTCGATCGGGTTCAAGTCCGGGCTCTGGCTGGGCCACTCAAGGACATTGAGACTTGTCCCAAAGCCACTCCTGCATTGTCTTGGCTGCGTGCTTAGGGGTTGTTGTCCTGTTGGAAGGTGAACCTTCGCCCCAGTCTGAGGTCCTTAGTGCTCTGGAGCAGGTTTTCATCAAGTATCTCTCTGTACTTTGCTCCGTTTATATTTCCCTCGATCTTGACTAGTCTCCCAGTCCCTGCCACTGAAAAACATCCCCACAGCATGATGCTGCCACCACCATGCTTCACCGTAGGGATGGTGCCAGGTTTCCTCCAGACGGTTTCATCACACCAGAGAATCTTGTTTCTCATGGTCTGAGAATCCTTTAGGTGCCTTTTGGAAAACTCCAAGCGGGCTGTCATGTGCCTTTTACTGAGGAGTGGCTTCTGTCTGGCCATTCTACTATAAAGGCCTGATTGGTGGAGTGCTACAGAGATGGTTGTCCTTCTGGAAGGTTCTCCCATCTCCACAGAGGAACTCTTGAGCTTTGTCAGTGACCATCGGGTTCTTGCTCACCTCCCTGACCAAGTCCTTCTCCCCCGATTGCTCAGTTTGGCCGGGCGGCCAGCTTTCGGAAGAGTCTTGGTGGTTCCAAACTTCTTCCATTTAAGAATGGGGACCACTATGTTCTTGGGGACCTTCGATGCTGCGAGAAATGTTTTTGTACCCTAGCCTAGATCTGTGCGTTGGCATTCCTGTCTCGGAGCTCTACAGACAATTCCTTCGACCTCATGGCTTGGTTTTTGCTCTGACATGCACTGTCAACTGTAGGACCTTATATAAACAGGTGTGTGCCTTTCCAAATCATGTACAATCAAATGAATTTACCACAGGTGGACTCCCAAGTTGTAGAAACGTCTCAAGGATGATCAATGGAAACAGGATGCACCGGAGCTCAATTTCAAGTCTCATAGCAAAGGGTCTGAATACTTATGTAAATAAGATATATATATTTTAGTTTTTGCGCAAAAATATAAACCTGTTTTTGCTTTGTCATTATGGGGTGTGTAGATGGATGAGGAAAATAATTAATTTAATCTATTTTAGAATAAGGCTGTAATGTAACAAAATGTGGAATGTCAAGGGGTCTGAATACTTTCCGAATGCACTGTATATGACGTTGTCCTCTCTGCACAGCCTTCTGGGATGCGACGAGGGCCTTCATGCTGCTGGCCGTGCTGAGCTGCTTCGCTGGCGTGGTGCTGGGCCTGAGTGCCTTCGCCAATGGCACCAAGAGCAGGAGGGTCCGGATGGGGGGCATCGCTCTGCTCCTCTCAGGTAAACACCAGGGGCCGTATTCATAAAGAGTTGCAGAGTAGGAGTGCTGATATAGGATCTGTTTTGGATTTTAGTTCACAATGAATAACATTACATGGACATGGGGGACCTGATCCTAGATCAGCACCTACTCAGATGCTTTATGGATACCGGCCCTTATGTGAAAAGACAGGAAATGTGAAAGCATGGAAGGCCAACAGGGGGTTTGCCTTGACCTGTCCAGTTCCTTCAAGGAGAAGACACCAGTTTAGACAATGGAAGTAGAAAGTATGGGATAGTGGACCAGTCAGAAAAAAAATATATATACATATAATAATCAGGAATTACATTTTGTAGAATTGTATAGACTTGAACAAACATCACCATTATTTAAAAAAACATCTGTCTTGGCCACATCAACATGTTTCTCTCTTTTGCCCCACCACATTTTCTCTCATCCCTCAGGTTTTCTTGCTCTGTTAGCTCTGGCCATCTACACTGGCGTGACTGTCAACTTTTTTGGCAAGCGCTTCCTCAATTGGCGCTTCTCCTGGTCCTACATCTTAGGTTGGGTGGCCATCATCTTAACCTTCGTTGCTGGTAAACTCCTCTAATAAACCCGTTGGTCTTTAAAGGGATAGTTTGAGATTTTGTCAATTAAAACCCTCTAGAGTCTAAGCAGGGTGGGGAGCTAACATGGAATTGTTTTAAGTTGGTCATACCAAGAATCATTTAGCTATTTGATTTTGAGTTTTAGGACCCCTTAAGTTATCAAATATATATATATATATATATTTTTTTTTGCCCATAGAAACGCCAGTGGTGGAAAAAGTACCCAATTGTCATACTTGAGTAAAAGTAAAGAGACCTTAACAGAAAATGACTCAAGTAAATGTAAAAATCACCCAGTAAAATACTACTTGAGTAAAAGTAATTTGTTTTAAATATACTTAAGTATCAAAAGTAAATGTAATTGCAAAAAAAAAAAATGTATAAATCCTCCCATTCTTTATATTAACCAAACTGCACAATTTTCTTGTTAACTTTTTATGGATAGCCAGGGGCACACTCCAACACTCAGACATAATTTACGAACAAATCATGTGTTTAGTGAGTCTGCAAGATCAGGAGGCAGTAGGGATGACCAGGGACATTCTTTTGAGATGTGCGTGAATTGGACCATTTATGTCCTGCTAAGCATTCGAAATGTAACAAGTACTTTTGGGTGTCGGGGAGTAAAAGTTGTCAAAAAATATAAATGGTAAAGTAATGTACAAATACCCCCAAACAACAACATAAGTAAACTTTACACTACTGAGAAATGCATTGAATAACAGCTTTGTATATGCATAAACAGATAGTTCCCAAAAACATTTTAAAGGAAGTTTGTTCTAGATCTGAAAGATCAGGAAACTTTTTAAAAATGTAAATGCATTTAACCTTTTTTTTTTGGCACAAAACTACCTTCATATATACTTCCATTCATAAAAAAAAATCTGGTACCGGTCTACCTCTTCCTAGAGCAAAACAACCGATAAGTACGTGTTAGTGTGTAGCCCAAATGGTTCAGACGCTACAGACAGATGTTGCAGATCAGATGTACTGACTTAGAAGAGTCCCGTGTTCGTGAAAGTCTCATCTTTCCATATAGGGGTCCTAATAGTTTGTGGGCCAAACCGTTCAGACGTTTGTGAGAAGACCTATTTTCGGAACGTCTTATGGTCTGACAAACACAGCTCTAGCTCTGCCACATTTCACCGCAGATGTGGAGGGCGACATCGGCGGATGTAGTGGATTGAGACGCAGCCCATGCAACAACAAAAAAACATCTCTAGCTTAAACTGCTGGATTTTGATGGGGATATCTTTGTTATTATGCAAATTGGATTTCTCAGAACCGCAGACAGACTCTAGAGGGTTAAGCACTTTTTTCTACTTATACAGAGTACATGCAGTTTGAAGGATGTGGAAGGTAGCTTCCGGTAGCTGCTCCTATAGACTTCCAGGCATTGCGCCAATGCTAGTTAACAGTGGCTCCAGAAACTACCTTCAAACTGCACGCAGCCAGAAAAATGGTATCCATGAGTTCACCGGACTTTAATCTCAAACTATCCCTTTGTGTTTAAGATGCTTTGTACATCAGCTACATTACAATATACAAGCTGGTTGAGAGAATGCCAAGTGTGTAAAGCTGTCAACAAGGCAAAGGGTGGCTACTTTGAAGAATTGTTTAACACTTTTTTGGTTACTACATGATTCCATGTGCATCATTTCATAGTTTTGATGTCTTCTATTATTCTTCAATGTAGAAAAATTGTTTGTTTAAAAAAAAAATGTTTTTGAATGAGTAGGTGTCCAAATGCTTGACTGGTACTGTACAATCTGGTGTTACTGTTGTAGTGGGGTAAGGATCAGCTGCAATCCATTGATTAGCAACACTCACCATCCTTCAATGTACATACTGTATCTTCTGTGGTTAGGACGGATCCAACTTCTGCCGCCAACGGACAGTGCTGTAGATATTGTGTCTAGGTCCCCTGGGTTAGCTGTGTTGCAACTAGCTTTTCAGGCTGTCCAAATTCAGACTTTAAAAGAAGTCCCTCACAGCACAGGCTCTTGGAATATTTTCAATGTTGTGACTCATCCATTTCATTGTTGCTTGATCTTTCAGGTGTGTTCCAACTCTGTGCCTACCAGAAGAACATTTCAGAACCACCTCCTAACGTTCAAGAAAGCTAAATGGAGCTCATCTTTTACTTGCGCAAAAAAAAGAAACGATCAACCTCTAGTCTTTACCATTACCATTGATAGCAATGTGACCACAACAAGGGAAACTACCCTTGTCCTTTGGCAAAATCTACTGAACAGAATAAATAGGAATATTTGACTGCGGCCTGGTCTCTTTACTTCATTGCTTACACATCTTTTGATCTGTTTTCCGGGTAAATGGACAACGAAGCCACCTTCCAGGTCACAGAGTGACATCCATAAGCCTGGGGCATGGTTTCAAGCGATGTAAACTCAGGAAAAAATAGACAAGTCCCTTTTTTAAACACTGTTTCCCATGCTTGTTCAATGAACCATAAACAATTAATGAACATGCACCTGTGGAACGGTCGTTAAGACACTAACAGCTTACAGACGGTAGGGAATTAAGGTCACAGTTATGAAAAGTTAGGACACTAAAGAGGCCTTTCTACTGACTCTGAAAAACACAAAAATAAAGATGCTCAGGGTCCCTGCTCATCTGCGTGAACGTGCCTTAGGCATGTTACAAGGAGGCATGAGGACTGCAGATGTGGCCAGGGCAATAAATTGCATTGTCCGTACTGTGAGAGGCCTAAGACAGCGCTACAAAAGGACAGGGCGGATAGCTGATTGTCCTTGCTGTGGCAGATCACGTAACACCTGCACAGGATCGGTACATCCGAACATCACACCTGTGGGACAGGTACAGGATGGCAACAACTGCCCGAGTTACACCAGGAACGCACAATCCCTCCATCAGTGCTCAGACTGTACGCAATAGGCTGAGAGAAGCTGGACAGAGCTTGTAGGCCTGTTGTAAGGCAGGTCCTCACCAGACATCACCGGCAACAACGTTGCCTATGGGCACAAACCCACCGTCGCTGGACCAGACAGGACTGGCAAAAAGCGCTCTTCACTGACGAGTCACGGTTTTGTCTCACCAGGGGTGATGGTCGGATTCGCGTTTATCGTCAAAGGAATGAGCGTTACGCCGAGGCCTGTACTCTGGAGCGGGGTCGATTTGAAGGTTGATGGTCCGTCATGGTCTGGGGCGGTGTGTCACAGCATCGTTGGACTGAACTTGTCATTGCAGGCAATCTCAACGCTGTGTGTTACTGGGAAGACATCCCCCTCCCTCATGTGGTACCCTTCCTGCAGGCTCATCCTGACATGACCCTCCAGCATGCCACACTGCTCTTTCTGTGCGTGATTTCCTGTCAGTGTTCTGCTATGGCCAGCGAAGAGCCCGGATCTCAATCCCATTGAGCACGTCTGGATCGGAGGGTGAGGGCTAGGGCCATTCCCCCCAGAAATGTCCGGGAACTTGCAGGTGCCTTGGTGGAAGAGTGGGGTAACATATCACAGCAAGAACTGGCAAATCTGGTGCAGTCCATGAGGAAGAGATGCACTGCAGTACTTAATGCAGCTGGTGGCCACGCCAGATACTGACAGTTACTTTTGATTTTGCCCCCCTCTTTGTTCAGGGACACATTATTCTGTTTGTCACATGTCTGTGGAACTTGTTCAGTTTGTCCCAGTTGTTGATTCTTACGTTCATACAAATATTTACGCGTTAAGGTTGCTGAAAATGAACACAGTTGACAGTGAGAGGACATCTCTTTTTTCACTGAGTTTATAACAAACATTGTATAGATGACAAAACAAAAGAATTTGCTGCCACAAGTACTTCTCCACTCACCTCAGTGGTGCTTTAGTAATGTTTAAGGCAATATTTTTAGTGGAGCGACTTTATGAACAGAAAGGGAACACAGGCGCCTTCAAATACTTTGCTACATTTCCAGGCCAGAAAAAGGTTGCTCCCATGAATATGAAATGCATGCAATTTCTTATAAAAAAAAGTACTCTGTGCAACATTTGATTTATTTGTTTAACAATACCAAAACAAAATCTCACAGAGACAAATACTTTGAATTACACAGAATGCAAATAAATACATATGACCATAGAATTAAGGACTTTACAATTGATACAACAATTTACACCACTTCAATAGTGCAAAACCACACATACTGCACTCTTCATTGATATTCTTGCATTGTATCCGTTTGAAGACGTGTGCTGTCTCCTGGTGGGGAAGTACAGTAACTGACAGTACTGCTTTATGGCATGTAGTTGAGCCCAACACCTGACTACAACTACCCAATCATTAGGACATAAGACGTCACTTCAACGCATTTCATGTCTCGTCAATAGAGAAAGTGTTTACATAATGTTTTTTTCTTTCTCATGTTTTTCAACCAATCATCCCATGTCACTAGATAAGCTCAAACAAATCAGAGACTGACATATTGCAAAGTTACGAAGTGATGCTCAATGAAAAGTAGAGAACATGATCGCTCCGATGGACAAAGACGATAAATGGCGAAAGAAAAGCAGAGAACCTGAAACTGTGGCAGGTTGCCCCCACCCCTGAGAAAAACAAAAAAAGGTCTTAGCACCATCAAATACTAAAGAACAAACACCTGCTTCCCCACCACCTGTCAAATGTGATGTCTTTGGATTGACAGGTTCCCAACTTTTAAAGTGCGCTTGCTCGCTCACGAGCCATTCTTTTTGCTTTATTTTTTACAAATAATAATAATAAAAAAATTAAAAACCTACAGGTTTACCAATACATCTTTCTGCCTTCATGTTTTTTGCATATTGAAATAATTCTCGACCACATTTATTTCCTTCGTTGGAAATAGGACCTCCGTAGCAACATCGCTTGATTAAAGTGTGCATAATATATCAGTCAAGTATCTGATGTTCCAGACACATGCAATAATATACAATACATTATGGCGCTTCCTAATCCAAATATCCATTGAACAGTCCTGAAACACCTGAACCAGTAGGAACAAGCGTTTAGTCATTGACAGGCCTGCTGAGAACAGAGGTTTGATTCTTTGCTTTTACACAACATCAGTTCATTCTATACAGTACGGAAGTCATCAGATATTAATCTGAACAAGAATAGTATTGATATATAAAAAAACTACTTTGATGATCAAAGTCATTTTTAAAAAAGTAGAACATTTCTATGGCTACAAAGGCGACAACACTCAACCTGATCGTACTTTTTGTTTTTGTGCATTGAAGATGCATACATCCAGTGAGACTGGAGGGAGTGTCCTCCAAAGCATTGATCATTAAAACTGGGTTAAATCATGCGAATGCCAGGCTAAATACTGCTGATCTTTAAGAGAGAGGAGAGACCGTCAGGAGATAAGCTCAAAATGGCTGCTCGGCTGGCTGATCCGTGTAAGAGAAGATAATTCATTGTTATCATTATGGCTGATTACCAGGAGAATCATTCAAGAGTACCCGCAGATGGCTTAGTAGTGAAAGATTAAATACAGATAGACTTAACACCGTGATGAAATGCTGACATAGGAGGTAAAGAATAAAATTCATCTCTGTACTCATGCCAAAGAAGTACACCCTGTGCATCTTTGGTTCTGCATAGCACTTGTACCTTACGATAGGTGTTAAAAGAAGAAGCAGCAAAACGTAGGACTACAGTCAAGTTGACTAGTCTGCACAGACCACATGCTCATGAAGAAAATACAGAATGGAAGCGCACGTTTCAGAATTCTCTTGGAAATCAGAGAAATCGCTTCGTCAATATGATCTGAGAGCAGATGGAGTTGACTATCGCCCCCCTTCAGTTTATTCTTAGTTTGAGAGTTGGCTTTGGTTTCAAGTCACACAGCAGCTCATTTGTGTGCATGTGTGTTGGCTTGGCTCCGCTTGCTGTGAGTTGTGGCTGGCCTGGGTCTAGCTCTCTTAAATATAGCCCTTTGAGTTTACCCGTCTGTGTATGAACTCATACAGGGAGGTGCTCCAAAAGTCCTATATGCAAGGGGACGACGGGCCAACTCTGGAACACTTTCAAAATTGCTCCTAATTCTTCTAGGACAGAATATCTTCCAACACGAGAGCTCCAGTTGGCGCTATATTGTCTTGTCCTCCAAACATGAGTCATCAATCTCTCCTCTGGCCAATCATGGTTGTGTCTTTGTACCTAAAAAACAGAAAAGAGGCCGTTGAGTATACTTCGAGAAAGGTTTGAACACACAATACACCCCATGTGATACAAAAACATTTGGCTTCGAGTCAGCTGAGCTGCACCTCTTATGGGAATTTGAAAGTCACAGCTCTGAAAGGGAGGGAGAGGCAATTTGCATAACCACAAAATGTCAGTTACGAAGCCTGGTCCAAGATCTGTATATGGTTTAGCCAACTCCTCTGAATATAGCTGTCCTGCCATGATCAAAGATATTCAGAGGAGGGCTAAAGCGCATCAGGATCTGATGGCAGGTAATGAAAATGGTTGTTGTGCTTACGTTCATAAATAAAGGATGAGTTTAAACTAAGCAATTGTGGACAAGGCTTGCTTGAGACGTGACATGGTTGCTGGTTATCCCGCGGCTGTGACCTGTTATGTGGAGGTTGTATTATGGTTGCTGTGGGGTTGTCGTACCTGCTCTGTAGGGAGAATTCAGGGAGGGCGCCCAGAGAGGTCAACTGCTCCTCCAGAGCCACGATACGGAGGCCGATGTACCCCGATGATAGCAGCAGTAGTACCACCCTAAACACAAACAATGTTTAGTCACACCCTTCAATTAAAACTCAGGGTAAATACTGTCCAGCATCAACCAAAGTTAGCAACAGTCTGACGCAGGCGCAGCATGCAACGTGGGTTTTGTTTTGTTTGAAAACATGGCGGAAGGCAGTGACTGCGCTCAGGAGATTTTTCAGTCGTCTAAGAGAACCATATCTAAAGTGTGGTCGTATTTTGGGTTTTACAAGAGTGCTGAGGGAAACTTAAATCGAAGATGGTCACCCTGTCTGCAGACCATGCAAAAAATAAAATTCGCTGCGAAAGGGGGTAACACTTCAAATCTCTCGAGTCATCTTCGTGACCACCACCCGCTACTTTATAGCGAATGCAAGGTAAGTTCACTTTTAGCTCAATGCATGATGTGGGGACTTCAGAAATGGGGGAAAATGTCATTGTCTAGCCAACTTGCTAATAGCTTGTCAATAATGTAAACAAGCTTTCAGTGCTACCTACTCTTGTAAAAACACTACACGTTGTCCGCGTCGTGTCTGCAGACACGTTGTATTTTAGTCACCCAACCAACATATTTTGTTCATTTAAAAACCAGTCAGACGTCAACTTGGTTGTAAGTGTTCCAACAGGAGAAACACTACAGACTCCTATACAAGACTCCTGTATGTATGTCAATTGTTGGGCTCATTGCAATTTCTATCACCGTCTTAAAACTCATTTGTATTTATGTAAATTGTGCATGGGGGTCATTGCATATACTCAAATGCAACACAGAAGATTGTGTGTGTAAGTGAATAATACAGAGTGGGCGTGCAGCAGGTAAACCCATCGTTGCTACTGGTCCCTCATCTACAGTTGTGACAGACACTCGCGCAAGCGTTTAAAAAAGGCAGGCTGCTAATGCACCCACATCCAAAAATGATCAAGACCACTGCAGCCCTTTCATATTACATTACAAAGGACATGATGCTATTTGAAATTGTTGAGGGGCCTGGCTTCGAGGCTATAGTGAGGCACGGCAACCTTCAAAGTGACTGCTGCTAATTTTATTTGTTGTTTGTTTATTTATTTGATTTGCTTACTTAAAAAGGTCGTATTCATTTAAACCTGCACTAGGGAAACTTTTACCACATGGTGCAATCTTTAATGTTTATGCACACAAAAAATGCAGTGCTGCTGATTTTGTTTGTTTGTTTTCAATATAAAACTTGGTGAAATGATTTCAGTGTGTCAGTACTTTTTGAACATTTCCAACACATTTTAACAATACCGTGATATGAAATGTTCATACTGTTTCATCTCTACCTGTAGAGCATAAGCCTAGAAACGTGTTTTGTGAAATGACCCGTAAAAGTCAAAGCCGGGGGGGGGGTTCTACTAAGCTATATGGAATTGTTTGAAGATCATACCAAGGATCCTTTTGCTATTTGAGCTCAACATTTTAAGACCCCTTGAAGTATAAAAAAATATATATGTATACGAAACAATTTTATCTGACTGCTATTAGCCCCATACAAACGCATTGAACAACAAGTCACTAAATGGAACTGAATCCCCAAAACATTAACCCTTTTTTGGCACTAAACTGTCTCCTTATATACACACAAAGGTATGTGGACACCCCTTCAAATTAGTAGATCCGTCTATTTCAGCCACACCCGTTACGGACAGGTGTATAAAAATCAAGCACACAGCCATGCAATCTCCATAGACAAACATTGGCAGTAGAATGACCTTACTGAAGAGCTCAGTAATTTTTAAACATGGCACCATCATACAATGCCTTACCAACAAGTCAATTCGTCAAATTGCTGTCCTACTAAAGCTGCCCCGCGGTCAACTGTAAGTGCTGTTAAGTGGAAAAGTCTAAGAGAAACAACAGCTCAGCTCACAGAACGGGACGGCCGAGTATTGAAGTGCGTAAAAATCATCTGTCCTCGGTTGCAACTCTCACTACAGAGTTCCAAACTGCCTCTGGAAACAACGTCAGCACAAGGACTGTTCGTCGGGAGCTTCATGAAACGAGTTTCCATGGTCGAGCAGCTGCACACAAGCCCAAGATCACCGTGAGCAATGCCAAGTGTTGCTGGAGTGGTGTAAAGCTCGCCGCTATTGGACTCTGGAGCAGTGGAAACACATTCTCTGGAGCGATGAATCACGCTTCACCATCAGGCAGTCCCACTGACGGATCTGGGTGAATGCTACCTGCCCAAATGCATAGTGCAAATTGTAAAGTTTGGTGGAGGAATAATGGTCTGGGGGTGTTTTTCATGATTCGGGCTAGGCCCCTTAGTTCCAGTGAAGGGAACTCTTAACGCTACAGACAATTCTGTGCTTACAGCTTGGGGAAGGCCCTTTCCTGTTTCATCATGGCAATGTCCCCGTGCACAAAACGATGTCCGTACAGAAATGGGTTGTCGAGATCGGTGCGGAAGAACTTTACTGGCCTGCATAGAGCCCTGATCTCAACCCCATCGGACGATTTTGTGAGAACGATTTTTGGGATGTCTCATGGTCTGACAAACACCGCTCTAACTCTGTCACCTTTCACTGCAGATGCGGAAGGGCAACATAAGCAGATGCGGTGGATTGAGACGCATCCAACGCAACAAAAAAAGACATCTCTTGCTTAAACTGACAGATTTTGAAGGGGCTTTTTTATTATGCAAATTAGATTTCCGTGGGGGCACGGACATCGACCTTAGGGGGGGGGGGGGTTTAAACTGAGCAAATACAAGTAAGTGTAGAGATAGGAAGTTAGGGAAGCAGGATTTGGTAAATGAGTGTGTAGAGGTTAGAGGTCACTTACAGTATTAGGTAGATGAAGAGGAGAGTGTTGAGGCTGCTGGCCTCTCTGTGGATGAGGAGGGAGCGGGCTTTCTCCGTCACACTCCACACCCACGAGCCACCTGGCCAAGGAGAGAGAGAACGACATGGGGTTAGCGCATGGATGTAATGGGCAGCTCTATGCGCACTTTCCATTGCCAAATAAAATCAAGCAATCCCACGTGACTGACTGTGAAACAACTTGCTTGTCAGTGGCTCGCTGTGATAAAGCTTTTTGTACGGTCACGTGGTATTTCTGTTTGAGTGAGAAAAGGAGACAACCAGACGCATAGGCCTACGTTGTGTGTGTTTACCTGAGACGTCCTCTAAGGAGCCGTCACTCTGCTGCGTGTGCGTGCTCCTAGGGCTGGAGCTGCTCCCCTGAGGCACTAGGTCTGAAGAGTAGGAAGAACCAGACACGTTAGTCACTCTAAAAACATTACCTTGGACTTTGCATGTGGAGGTCAGGTACGTAACGCAGCAACAGATAGCGGTCACATGTAGCCGACTAAAACTTTATTAGTCTACACATGGGTGTACTTTCAGGGGAGGTTGAACAACGCACCATATTCCTTTAACCTAGACAATACACCATTCATAAGGAGAGAACACTCGCATGTAGCCAACTGTCAGTCTACACATTAGGGACTACCGGAGAGGTTGAACATAGGGCTTAACATTAAGCGCACTCAAAGGAAATTCTTCCTTGAAAGGGATTTTTTAGTCTAGGACTAGGCTTACTCTGTGCCCAGGAAACCGGCCCCCAATAAAACTACAATTTGATTTGTCACATGTAGTGAATACAACAGGTGTAGACTTTACAGTGAAATGCTTACTTTACGAGCCCGTTCCCAAAAACGCAGAGTTAAAAAGTACTAGTCCAGAGTAGACCCTCCAGACTAAAAGCTGATCCTCTTCCAGACTAGGAAGGCTCACTCACCTATGTGTGGGTTGGGTGGGGGCGAGTCAAGGAATAGCTTGGGGTCTGACCCGTCCAGCTGGTCTAGACTGGACTGACTGGAGTTCTGGGGAGATGGAAAAAGACTGGGTTAAAACCAGCTTCAAAATGGAGGGTAAAACATCTACAGTAGAATATGAGACAGTAACGTTGCGAGGGGCTGTTGTAGTATCTGCAGTATTTTCACTCAAGGATAAAAACTATTTTTAAATTGAACTTTAGGAAGACAAACACTAGTGATTCTAACTCACCACTAGCTTGCCCTGATCAAAGCTATTGTCCGTAGAAGAGAATAAGGGGCTGCTGTTGGCACTTCCATCCTCCAGTCGAGAACAAACGGACCGCAGGAGCTTGTAGCATGCCTCTCGGTTCCGCAAAGACACAAACAGGTACTAAAAATGCACACAGGAGCGAGAGAGACACATTTCAGCTCGGATGCCCTTTAGTCAAAATACAAGGTTGCAAACCTTTGCCTTTAAAATGAGTCCAGTTATTGAACAGATTAAAATTGTATATATCAGAGGTCAATGGGTGTTATGTAACTCATCGGTTGCCCTCTATTGAAGATTGATTATACAACCACCAGTGTAGCTCTTATCATTTGATTAAGGGATGGACTATGCAGTGTCAATGTGACAGGTGAGCAAATGACCCCTGACCTTTTCCCCCTCGATGGTGCGGATAGACAGGGCGTTGGGCACCAGCAGGGCAGTGTTCTGCTTCTTCACAATGTGCACGCTGGTCACCGGGATCACCAACTGCAGAAACACACAGAGGAGCAACAAACCTTAACATCACACCAAGAAAAAGGCTTTTCAAACAATAATCAAGTCAGTAGATGTACCAAGTAAAATACATATTAAGAAACTGTAGGGTTGGGCGGTATCCAGGTTTCCATACCTTACCCCCACAGGGGTAACCCTAACAGGTATTAATAAAAAAAATCTGTCCGTATTTCTAAAATGTACCGTACACGGGGTATCGCCAAAACCTAATAAACTGTGTGCTCAACTTAACTCATAATTGGGAAAGAAAGCAGAGGTATAGGAATACATTTCTCCATTAGCTACGAATAGGACGGCCAAACCTTTTATTCACAAGTTCAAACCATGTTTTCAACTGAAAAGCCTAGTCGCCAATCAAGGGTCAGGTTTGCTTACCTTGGTGTCCTTGAGCAGCACGGAAGAGTGGAAGCACGCATGGTGCTCGGTGACGTAGAGCCTGCCGTGGTAGAGCACCTCCTTCTGCAGGGCACAGATGTAGGCTGGGGAGAAAGGGAGGACATGAGAACGTTAGTTACTTGAGGCCTTGCAGCGTGATGACACAGCAAGCACAGACTGACGGTGATGGCCGAAAAGGCTGCCAGATATGGTTGTGGCGTGCCGCAGCGTCGCCGAACCATGCTATCGTTTTAACGATTATCTTAAAAATGTCACAGGTCGGGTATTTGTGATTTGACTGAGAAGCATGAATAGCGGTCGCCATGACATGAGTATTTCACCAATAATATTCCAAAACGTCACTTACCATGTAGCAAGTCTTCACTCTCCGGAATGTCAGGAAACAGCTTGTGGAATGTTTTGTTGTGCTTTATAAAACTCTGTTGAACAGAAGAAAGAAAGCATGACTAAAACTGAAATGTGACGGTGGTTTGAGAAAGCAGTGCTTCGTTATTTACGTAATATTCATAAACAAGGTCAAAAAAAAAAAAGTCGGAACGAGTGAACGTACACTTTGTGAACCACCGCCTTCAGTCTTCTCAAAACTTCTATCCACGTCGAACGTCTGAGACCTTTGGAAGACAAAGCGGCAGCGTGACGTGAAGTCTGTGGGTTTAGCGAATTCTTGACAGATATTAACAGTCAAACACAGACGCTTTAGGTGTGACACATTCACAAAGAGAAAACAAGTGTGTTTAAGCATCCATGGTAAATCTTGAAATCCATATGGCAGCGTTTTTCACAGGCAGCCCATTTCTGATATCCTTTCTCCAATAATTGGGCAAAATACCGGAATTGGGCTGCTTGTGTAAATGCAGCCTATGGTTGCACGGTGCGTCTGTGTGGTTACCTGACGGGGGCTTGTCTGGTGAGGTTTCTGTTCTGCTGCTGGAGCTCCAGTTGGGCCTCCTCCAGACTGAGGGCTTTCCTGGTCTTCACCTTCTTGCTCTCCTTCTTCACCGATAGTCCCCCACTCTCCACCGGGTAGCTGGAAAAGAGGAGGAAAGGACGAGAAGGGTTCATTGACAGGGCAAAACAGATCAACCAAAACACCCATCAATCTTAAGCCACTGATGTTTGAGGAGACAGAGACAATATGAACAGAAAAAGATTTGGATTTATAGACAATGTCGAACCACGTATCGAATATGAATATTACGTAAATAATGAAGCACTGCTTTCCAAACACGCCGTGTAGCCTAATGCTTTCAAAGGGCTGCCTTAAGTACACACCATTCAGATGGATATGAATATCACCACTGGCTCAGTCAAACCACCATCACATTTCAGCCCATGCGATACAAGCAAAATTACAAAAGGAGTGAAAGCCCATTATTTTGTCTGGCTGACACTTGTCACCGTGTATAATTATTGTGTTATTGACTGTATGTTTGTTTATTCCATGTGTAACTCTGTGTTGTTGTTTGTGTCGCACTGCTTTGCTTTATCTTGGCCAGGTCGCAGTTGTAAATGAGAACTTGTTCTTAACTGGCTTACCTGGTTAAATAAAGGTGAAATAAAAATAATGGATAGAGGTCTGGTCTAATAAGTGGAATAGAGTAGTATGTAAATGGTAGTTTGTGTGGACTCGCTGTAAACGGAGAGCATTTCCTCAACTCTTGACTAGGTTAACTGCAATGAAAAATGGACAGTTGGAGGCCAAAGGCTTATCTTTATGATTCATGGAAAAGGTGACCATTTGAGTAATCTGCCTTACAGTAACTGTAAAAAAACTGCGTCAACACATCCTGTGACAAGGCTGTAAACAGATAGTAAACCACATGCTTTGACGATTAACTTCCGTTTATACTACCATTCAAAAGTTTGGGGTCACTTAGAAATGTCCTTGTTTTTTAAAGAAAAATCACATTTTCTGTTCATTAAAATAACATCAAATTGATAAGAAATACGGTGTAGACATTGTTAATGTTGTAAATGACTATTGTAGCTGGAAAGTCCACAACTGGCAGCTTAACTAAATAGTACCCGCAAAACACGGGGCTCAACGTCAACAGTGAAGAGGCGACTCCGGGATGCTGGCCTTCTAGGCGCACACACACACACACACACACACACACACACACGTGATGAGCCTGCTATGGTGTAGATGAAAGCATGAAACATTCAAGCCCATCTCAAAACATACTAGCCCAAGTCAAATCCAATAATGGCAATTTCTAGGCTACAAAGTGTAAGACATCACTAGACCTAAGAAAACTTGATTTCCTGAGTAGATATTCTTTTCACAGGACAAAAACATGCAGCATAAAAGTGCAGAATGAATCTAAACTACGAACACACTACACAACAGGACAGTCGCAAACCTAGGTATTTAACCTATTTGCACAGCTGTTCAAAGAACTTGCCTGAAAAGCAAACGACAACCAACTTAGCACAAACTGCCATCTAAAGTCTTACCCGTTCAGATGCAGTCTCCTTGATGACCGAAAACTCATACCTGTTCATAGCAAGACCTCCTTATCTGAATTAAAAACACACTGTAGCAGCACTGACTTCAATCCATAATTTGCAGCCAGTCGAAACAAAACCCAACCCGAAAACAGTTGAACAAAGGCCTTCAAGTCTTAACCTGTTACTGCATAATGATGGGTGCCGAGTGACTTCTGAACTAGTTCAGCTCAGTATGGCCACAACCTTCCAGTGAAATCTGATTCTTCTATTACCTAAAAGGAAGTGGCTTCGTGTTGAAATAGTGTGACACGTCGTAGTAGGTGACGTAAGGGCACACGCCTTCTGCACTAAGAGTCAGTGGCGCAATAAGCCTTTCCCGTATTTAAAAACATGTCCACAAGCTCAGAGTAGCTAGGCTAGACTGAAATGACAGATATGGATCCTTTACATATGATCTTAGCTTGAAGACATAATTACATTACAGTGCAGAGAAAGTCTGAGAAGCCCAGGTGTGTGGTGATGCCAGAGAGCTGCTCAAACCCAGCCCATCGAGCATTCTCTGACAGGGAGTAGAGGTTCAAACGTCCTATTCCCCCAAGGCTATGGATCCACAACAGTACGGAACACATGGTATGCCACTTGATGTGCAGCACAAAATCAACACGTCATTGTTTGCTAAAGCTAGACTTGGGCCCAATCCCAATACCAACCCCAAACAAAGTGAAATGCAGACTTCCTATCAAGTGGTTATCAAAAGTCCCATACAGCTCTGCAACCCAAGGCTCTAAAGTTGCTTCAGGAAGATGGCTGACAAATTTAAGTAATTATAGCTTCAGAACAAATCATGTATAAAAAATATTTGTAATTTTTTTTAAAGTACAGTTCAGAGGAATATGTTAATTAAGGTAAAGAAAAACAATGTGTACATCACATTTCCAAAAATTGCCATTTAACAAGCTAGCCGACTAGCTAACATTAGCCAACTAGCTTGCTATATGGGCATATGACATTTGTATGAATTGTAATTAGTCTTTGTTTTAGGGACTGCTGAGCAACCCAGCAAGTCATCTTGTGAAACCCAGTGGATGTAAATAATCTAACTAGCTAGCTAAAGGATTTAATGCAAATTGAATGTCCAATTATTTAAGCTGTCCTTGCTGTTCATTAAAAAAGATTTTAAACTCAATAACTAGTCATTGTTCCTTATGTTCCTCTTCAATGCAGGTAACGTAGCAGTAGCTAACTATTTTCATGCTTATTGTGCAGAGGTTAAAAATACCTGTATGCTATGGCTGTGTAGCCGATCTGTGTATGGACCCGAAAACATTTGGCATAAATAATAGCCTAGTTCAGAAGAGGGGTTTTAAATTGTTCTAACTACAATGCTTCCACTGGTTATGACCGAGTGAAGGAAGTGTTGACTTTTACATGTCAAACAGCTATGGAATGAATGCTTCAGTACTACTCCACACTGAACCACAGCGAGAAGATGGGTACATTGGTACAGGCACATTGTTGTTTTGCTGTTCTCATTTGTTGCGCATATAGTAAGTACGTATTTGTTCCATGAGAAATAATGAAAGCTATTATTGCCACCACTACAGGCATTGTGAAAAACAAGGCTCGTCGTCATTCAACTGTGGTATTATTTTGTCCCATTAAGCCCAATTTTGCTCTCACTACTTGTTCCGTTTAAGTGCCACTCCACCACCGAGGGACACTCGAAGGGGGGGGGGGGGGGTGGAGGAATTGCACCAGAAGAACAGGCTCATGGTGAACAACTATAGTCAAGGCTTTCCCTAGTTAGTCCACTGTTCTATTTGAGACAAGGGCTACTGCTGCGTCGCTCTTTAAAAAAGACACAGGGATCCATTGCCCCTGGCAACAAATCTAATTTTATTTGTCACACGTGCCAAAAACAGTGAAATGCTTACAAGCCCTTAACCAACAATGCCGTTAAGAAAAATACAGGTAAAAAAATAAATAAAAGTAACAAATAATTAAAGAGCAGCAGTAAAATAACAATAACGAGGCTACATACAGGGGGGTACCGGTACAGAGTCAATGTGCAGGGGCGCCGGTTAGTCAAGGTAATATGTACATGTAGGTAGGGGTAAAGTGACTATGCATAGATAATAAACAGAATAGCAGCAGCGTAAGAGGGGTAGCCATTTGATTAGATGGTTCTATTTTTCGCTGATATGGGAATGAATACACAAGCAACAAAGTATAAATATTTGCCAGAGAAATGTTTTCAATATTTTATTATATCTCATGTGGGAAGCTAAAAAGGCTAGCTAGCGTGCTATGTTTTTAGCTAGGCTAAAATCAGCTAGCCACTACTAGCAAGGGAAGGTGACTTGTTTTCACAAAATTAAAGACATAAAAGACTTTGCCATCGCCCCCTTGTGAATGGGAGTGAGACCGGCGATGATATCATGTTAGCAAAAGGTGTCTGGTACTCCAAAAATCCCACTCCACCCACATGCACGCAGTCTCTCCAGAAATAAGGCGTCATCTAAAACATCAGTCAAGGACGATTGAGAAATTTAAGTGAAGGTGACTGGATAACTACTTGCATCACTCAAGCGGTGTAAGTTACTTCACTGGCTGCCATTGTCTCCCTTCGGTTGGCAAAACCTTCAAATAATAAAACACTTTACAGCTTCAGGAGGCCAGGTTAAAAACAGTTTATTGTTTCTCTTTAGGCTACCGAGTGTCTGGGTATCGAGCATGTTACATACGGGCATTAAACACGAGAACATACATTCCAATCTTTGAGTGAGTCGGGAATGAGAAGGTAACCTAGTTGACTGAGGGCTAACTTGTAAGCCATACACATTGGAGGAGTGGGTAATCCAGCTAGTAAACAAGCCCCCCCCCAGGTACAGGTTCTGTACCAGTAAACAGGCCTATTAGTGTGGAGGGTTAGGTGATACATGTCCCAGTCATACTCACGTGACTAAGCCTGGGTGGGGGAGGGGCTGATATAGGAGTATAAAACAATGAAAGCAGGGTAATGGGAGCTCTTTTGAAAGCCCTGTGAAATTCCATTCCTTCCTTTACATGTTAGTCTGCAGACCATTAGGCCTGGGAATACTTTGAGGAAAACTAACCTACAGTGCGTATTTATAGACAGATATATAGCCTGACCAAGTGTGTTAATGTAACAGTTGTCTGCATCTGACCAGATCTTACTCTAGATTGAATTTACATGCCTTTCATAACACGCCTGGCATTGGGTTCCACCTCATGGAGGCAAGTTTTTGACAGTTAGATCATGCCATTGTGCTTTTCATTAATGAAGAGAATGAGAATCTGAAAGAACAGGCCCTATCTGTGCGTTACAGAAGAGAAGACGCATGGGACGGAATGTGTATGCTTAGACTGATGGTAGAGCTCGCAATGCCCTGCCACGTAGCACACGAATTAGCACACATTTTATAGTGTGAGCTTTTTGAGCATCGCTTGGCAACCAGTCATACAGTACTGCAGGCTATCAGTTTCAGTTTGCTACCTGTCTGCCAGGTAGAGACTTTGCATGGACTCCCAGGTGGCGCAGCGGTCTAACACTGAACCCAAACCGGCTGCGCACGTGCGCTAACGTGCATAAATGTATTTTGTCCCCCCACACCAAACGCGATCACGACACGCAGGTTAAAATATCAAAAACACACTCTGAACAAATTATATTAATTTGGGGACAGGTCGAAAAGCATTAAACATGTATAGCAATTTAGCTAGCTAGCTTGCTAGCTAATTTGTCCTATTTAGCTAGCTTGCTGTTGCTAGCTAATTTGTCCTGGGATATAAACAGTGAGTTGTTATTTTACCTGAAATGCACAAGGTCCTCTACTCCGCCAATTAATCCATACATAAAACGGTCAACCGAATCATTTCTAGTAATCTCTCCTCCTTCCAGGCTTTTTCCTTCTCTTGACTTTATATTGCGATTAGTAACTTTCATAATTTAAGTGCATTACGGCCACTGACCTCATTCGTCTTCAGTCACCCACGTGGGTATAACCAATGAGGAGATGGCACATGGGTACCTGCTTCTATAAACCAATGAGGAGATGGGAGACAGGACTTGCAACGCGATCTGCGTCACAAATAGAACTGACTTCTATTTTAGCCATTAGCAATGCAGACGCTCGTTGGTGCCCGCGACCAGTGTGGGTGCAATAATTGAATAATATAGATCTCAAAATTTATTTCCGACGCGAGCGGTGTAGTCAGCCTGTGAGGTACTGCATCTCAGTGATTGAGGCGTCACTACAGACACCCTGGTTCGATTCCAGGTTGCATCACAACTGGGAGTCCCATAGTGCAGCGCACAATTGCCCCAGCGTCGTCCAGGTTTGGCCGGTGTAGGCCGTCATTGTAAATATGAATTTGTTCTTAACCGACTTGCCTAGTTAAAGGTTAAATGAAAAATGAAATCCGTCAGGAGAGAATTCTGGACCATCTCACTGAGTCCACTGTACATGTTACATGGGGCCAGTGAGGCCCAAAATCACATTTTTCCAATGCAACTGCACATGAAACGCATGGGAATAACTCAAATTCAAGCAACCTGCTTGCAAGCAATTTGTCACATGCGAGAAGTTGTTTAGGGGCAAATGTAGTCTACTGAAGTAATTCACATCATCATAACATTGTTCAAGGCCAATTGCCATTGAGGTCTGTGCCAGTAGATTACAACCAGCATTGTCACCTTATTGCCAACACCGTCAGCCGATATCAATCAGCTGAAAAGTATTGTATAGACATGTGAATATCTGACAATCATGTCAACTAAGCAATAGGCCTAAAACTTTCTATACTATGGGAATGTTTCTCCCCATCGAAAGGGCTCAAGTTAACACTTGTCCCATCCTTTGTACAAACTCGTAGTACTGGAACAAGGGCCGGACCCTTTGTGGCAGTGTCCCCACCTAGACACACAAGGAAGTCAGTGCCCCAATTATATATATATTTTTAATCTCCTATATCTGCTGGCAAAGCAGAGGCCTTGAACTTTGGCCCACTTCCTACGTGCTGGGAAAAGTATCCGTTTCTTTTCACCCAACTCAGCTCGCCCAGCACTAGAGACAGATTGAAAAGAAAACAAGACTGGAACACCAGCACATCCGTGACATAAGCCTATACAATCTCTTAGGCTGTAAAACAACAGAGTATGATGTCGCTGAACGGTGATAGTCTAGTAAATTGTCATGTTCATCTGTTCTGACCACAATGTACTGTCTATGAGCACTAGTTCACTGAACAAACAGTGATACCCTCAAGTGGTGGTGAACCTGATAATCGTAGGCTAACAGATTGTCCGTTTGATAAGCCTCGCAGACAAACATGGTCATGAGACATTGAGGACGTGATCTATAGACGGTCCCACTGACTCCCTCTGGTAATGGGGTTAGACAGAGACCTTGATGACTAATCCCGATGGGAGTCAATAGCAGGCTAAAATCGGCAGTCGATACACTGAGGACATCTGTTGACGTCATACTCACAAATGATTCAGTATTGACATTCACTTGGGCTTAAACCCTAATCACTACAAAATAGGCTACAAAATAGGCTGTGGCCAGGTGAAGATAAAAAGCAGTGGAAAGCCACGCTTGCCCTACCTCGCCTCATCCACTGCCCGAGGAGGGTCCGCAGGATCCTGGTTGTCCAACTGGCTCTTTCCCCTCTCCATGACCAGCCAAGCTTGTCCTAACCCGCTTCTTCAGTTGCTACAGAGAGTGCCGGTCTGAACACAAGCAGCGTTTGTGAAAAATAAAGAGTGAGCTTTTTGCCCTCTGCTCTGGACCCGGGAGCAATGGCAGGCAGTCAAAAGGGTGTAAAGGTCTTTCTAGCTTTTATTGATGCATTTCAAAACGTGGAAGGGTTAGAAGAGCAGCAGCACACAGAGTGGGTTTGAAAATAAAAATAAACTAGATGGCTGGGTTCCAAGCGGCACTGTCCCTCACGCTGCATCATCCTCCGATATTCGGTCAACTGGTATTAGCTTGGAAACAGCTGACAGTGGGCAGGGAACAGTGGGAGAATAACACCAGCCTCTATTCTCACCACAGGAATAACACCAGCCTCTTCTCAACACAGCATGAAATGGCTTCAAATGACACTGTCAGCTGAATGGCAGGCAACTTCAGAATGCCTGAAGGGAAATGGCAACAAAGCAACTAGTACAATGAGCATGTTAATGGTTGGCTTGTCCTCTCTTTGTGGAGGTCGTACACAGAACCAAAATACACATGGACAATTGCACCTGTTAAAAATGACATCTTTCAAGGTCAGGAGGTCAAATTAACCCCATAGGTTCATCCAATTTCAGTGCAAGATCAATAGGTTAAACGCACTGTGTTTTATGAGACACAATTAGGGTCCTAATGGAAGTGAGGGGGGAAAAACAACATTGTCATTGCCCATATGGCAATGAGGATAGAAGGAAAGGTAGTTCATTCGGACTATTGAGAGATGAGTGGGGCTGTGGGCCGTGGCTATGACTCAATCTCATCCTCCCACGCCGATGCTTAACAGTCAGTCTGATCCACGGGTCAGCATGTTCAACACCTCCTGACCAGTCAGATTCCACAGCATAAACCCTTATGCCAATGGCCAGCAGTCTTAAATTAACTCCCTATGTAAATCCACATAACACAGGAGGTTACCAAACAGACTGTGAAAGTGTCAAATGCAAAAGGTCACTTTTTTATAGCATGTGTGTGGTTTACATTTCTTCAGGGTAATTACATAGGCTAAATAACATTGGCATGATCAAGAGAGTCGTCAAGACTTGGTGGTACTGTGCAACAAAGACACAGATTTGCCTATCGGCTGATGAGGTCTTCAGCATCATCAGGCCCTTTTTGCTGACCATGTCAATTCAATGACATTTGAAATTGAAATCCCTTCACTTGCATGGCAAAAGGTGGATTTGCTTCGGCAACTAGATAACGACTAAAATATAGTTTAAGATATCCAGTCAACTTTCTACTGTAAAGCCGCTAAGTAGGCAAGAGGTCGCTACCAGCCACTTCTCTGAAGAAAAACCACAGCCCATTATGTCACGTCTGCACGCACTAGTCGACCTGTGCACACATTACATGAGCTTGGACCAACAGTAACTCCCTATCCACTTGATTTCTCCCTTTATCCACCTCATGTTTAAAGATCACCGGATAACATTTATGGTGACTGCTATGGTCACACGGGGGTGTGAGGGCTTATCGTGAAAAGCTTTTACCGTTGCCACTCCTGAAAGAATCCCGACACCTAAAAATACACTTCCTAGTATCAAACGAAACACCCAGCCTTCTGATAAGAGGCTGTCGTTGAGATGAGCATAACAGTTTGTACAGACGATGTGCAGCTGGGCACAGAGTTATGGAACTGGTAGTACACTGTACCCGCATTGAGCGGGTGTACAATATCTCAAGTCTGCAAAATCAGCTGCATTGCATAAGCGAAAGGGCATTAATATGAGTGGACTAGATACCCCCCTTCTATGGTAAACAGAGAGCAGTGGTGGGGAAGGGGGTGACCCACTGATCAGTTCTTGTGTTCCCAACATGGCATTTCAGAGCCCCGGGCTGAGAAATGGATCTTACAACTCAAGGTAGTAAAAAACAGCTTGTGCTCCTGGACATGAGATTCTAGAGTCGTGTGTCTGTCATGCACATTTCTGTTAATGCATATTATCCCAGGCACATGGCTCTGCGTAGAATGTGTGCATCTGCCCTATAACTTCAACCTCTAAATGTTCTAACTTTCACATTTGTTATATTCACATGCTGTGACTGGCTTAATTGTTGTGGGCCATGACAAATACATCAGTTCAATGAGGAGTATATTGTCCGGTTATGAACAGCACGAATGCACCATCTAGTGGACAACAGAAAAAGTTGTACAGCCCAGTCAGTCATGTGAACTGCAGATTTTCTATAGTCCAATCATATTGAGTTTAGTCATATGCAAAGATCAGATGACGACAGCTGGGCTTTTCTGAGCTTCCTAAAAGAAAGACTTTTCAGTGCTCAGATTAAAAACAAGTACAGACTCCAAAGCGTTCCCACATAGTCGAACTATACGTAAATATTTTGTACAGGGATTTTTCTGCCATATGAAATCCTTAAATCAGCCACCTAGGCGTTTTTTTGGGGCCGCATACACACTAATAATATATATATATATATATTTTTTTTTTTAAATTAACTTTAGGGGTGGAAAAAGTGTCAATTTAACCACTAAAACCAGATAAAGTATGTTGAAAAGACAAATATTCTTTCAGAACTAACAAATCACCAAAATAAATGCTAGTGTCAGGGAAAACTGAACATTAAAAAAAAATGTTTTAGCAGTATTTATTTTATTGTTTGAGCAAATGAACAGCATTTTCAATTCAGAGAATTGAGGGAGATTTGCTTTAAAAACACCAACAATCTCTCTCAGCTCCATAGAAAATGTGTAGAATTGCAGGAAAGTGGCTTAAATGCTAAATGTGTCTCTACACCGCCAAGAGGGGGGCCTCAAATTCAGCCAGACTGACAGGGTACACCACCTAAGTCGCCTTTTGATTCAGAAAAAATATACCTTTTATACCTATTGTATAAAAAAAACTCCCAAGGCTAACAGTAGAATCGAAAAAATGAATCCAATATAGCAACATAAGAGAACATCCCAGTAACAATTCAAGTGAATATGCCAAATCAACTATAAATCCCAGCAATTGGCTGGAACAAAACAAAGCCAGACACTCCAAGTGATTTGGCCTGTGAGGGAATCGCTTTGCTCTGCAGCAGAGTGGTCAAGCAAGACAAGTCACCAGAGACTGGGGCCAAACAACAACATGCGGCTTGTGGCGTGCCGCCAGGCCCAGGGCTTGCAGAACAGTGTGCGTTTGTGAGAGTCATGTGGCCCATGCATGCAGGGCTCTCGCCACTGCCTCCATGTTCAGCTGACCCGAGACAGAAGGCCTTTCTTCCGCCGTAGCCTCATGATAGTTCAACAGTAGGAAATTCAACAGCAGGAAATTCCCACCACCAGGCAGGAAATTCCCACCTGGCTCTCACATGTTGAATTAATTCACCAAGTACAATATGTGTATATCAAAACAATAGTTAGCTCTAGCCTTAAATCTAGATATGATTTCTCACAGCAAAAAGAGTGCAAGCTGATTTGAGTTTATGGTTTCATGTAAATAGACAGACACTGGCTTACCCAGGATGTTATCTTAACGTTAAGATGGCACTGTACAGATTAGTCACGTGAACAACAGTGTTTAAAGACTTGTTCTAGCTGTCTCTCCAAACTATACACTATGAGGAATTCACTAGTCCGCTGTGAAGTGAAAAGGATCCCGGGTGAAAAATAAAATAAAATTTCTTGACTTTTTGAACGAAGTCTGGGAGAGTGCTCATTAGCACTATGCTGGGAGGCGACACACATGCCCCTTTAACCATAACCCTGACTTAACCATAACCCCAGGTTTAACTATAAACCCCACTCAAGCCTGCAGATGTGGTTTTCTGCCTTTTATTTAAAAGTTAGGCCTACTCCCCTTAGCCTGCAAAACAGCTGGTAATTTAGGCCTTTCTTGGCCACTGGTTGTGCACTCCATCCAAATGGACGCAGGCACTGCAGCCCCTCCCTGTCTATTCCTAGCTTCAATGTAGTACTACTAGACTTACAAAACTAGGTTTCCTTAAACAAGCTTCTCTCGTAGACAAGTCAGTACATGTTATCACTGTACATTAACAACCTGAGAGACGACCCCCATACCATAGCTCGCTAAGAGCGGAGGAGATAACGGCCCAGGGCTCATGGGGTGGGGGGGGAGCACGGTTCCTATTGGATGGGGCTTAAACAGCGATATGTTATGGCCTTTATATAATGATAGAGAGCACCTGTGGGTGACCCAAGGAGACTAAAAATAGAGTTCTCAAAGAAAACGTGTCCCCGGTATGTCTCCCATACATGTCCCCGACATGTCTCCTCTGCTGTAACACCGGTCCTGCTGTCTGTGGTTATTCTCAGAGCAGGATCATCCCTGCCATTAGGAGGATAAATAAATAGTAGTCTCCTTCTGACCCACATAGAGGAGCAGGAGGACGATGAGGTAACGCGTTTTCATCTGCGAGAGGCAATGATGAGATTAAGAACTGTCCAGAAGAACCCAAGCATTGGAACATGAAATAACTGAGTTTCCATACAGCTCACCACACCGCTTTCAGCTAACATGGTGGTGTAAAGCCAATAATCTGGACCTGTTTTGAATGTAAAGAAAACACCTTTCCTTGACTGTAGGCCTGTGTATACAAAAACATTGCCTGGATGTTTACCTAGCTGTTTTTCTTTACTCATAATTGACACACACATTTTTATTTATTTTTAAAACAACAAGAGCAGTTCATATTTCACCTCTCTCCGTGAAATTAATTCCTGATCTGTTGTACTCTGTATCATGACGTCAAAGCATCCTCTAGCTGTAGTACAGGAATACACTTGAGTCTAAATTGCGACCTAATTAAAAAGTGTAACTCCCAAAACTAGCTAGCTAATTTTATAGGAAGTTCTATGCAATAAAATACATTGTTTAAATTGCCTAAGGTCCAGCTGTTTGCACAATATTGTTCCTATTTGAGACACTTCTACTAGCTGACAAGCATTTGAGACAGTAGATCAATGATTACCTTTTAAAATGTGGTCAATAACTTACAGCTTTTACTAGATACAGGATGTCACCTAGGAGGCAGCTAACTATACTGAACAAAACTATAAAACGCAACATATAAAGTATTGGTCCCATGTTTCATTGTCTGAAATAAAAGATACCAGAAATGTTCCATCCGCACAAAAAACGCATGTCTCAAATTTGTTTACATCTATTAGTGAGCATTTCTCCTTTGGCAAGATTATCCAAACCCCTGTGTAGCATATCAAGAAGCTGATTAAACAGCATGATCATTACACAGGTGCACCTTGTACTGTGGACAATAAAAGGCCACAAAAATGTGCAGTTTTGTCACAACACAATGCCACAGATCAAGTTGATGGAGTGTGCAATTGGCATGCTGACTACAGGAAAGTCCAACAGAGCTGTTGCCAGAGAATTCAATGTAAATTTCTCTACCATAAGCCACCTCCAACATATTTTTGAGAATTTGGCAGTACATTCAACCGGCCTCACAACTGCAGACCACGTGTAACGACGCCAGCCCAGGACCTCCACATCCAGCGTCTTCACCTGCGGGATAGTCTGAGGGCAAAGGGGGTGCTGAGGAGCATTTCTGTCTGTAATAAAGCACTTTTCTAGATTAAAACGAATTCTGATTGGCTGGACATGGCTCCCAAGTGAATGGGCCTATGCCCTCCCAGGCCAATGGCTACACCCCTGCCCAGTCATATGAAATCCATAGTCTAATGAATTTATTTCTGATTTCCATCTATGAACTGTAGCTCAGTAAAATCTTAGAAATTGTTGCGTTTATATTTTTGTTAAGTATAGCTCCCTAGTCATGCTAGGCTTAACGTTAGCTAGTTACATTTCAGCATGTTAACGTAGTCCCGCAAGAGTGTATTACAGTAGCCAACACTCAGAAGAACCTAAACGTTTCTTGCAACAAAAGTAATAACTATAAAAAGTAAATCATGCAACAATATAACGTAACTAATTGTATGCGGTATTGAATTCCAAACGTTGTTTCTTATAAGAAGCGAAAAGCCAGCTAGCCAAGTTAGCATCTCTATTAACACATCCACCCACTACTAGAGGGCTCGCGGCGTGATAGTGGTTTAGGTAGAACCGTTATATTTACCTTTCTTTCATGAAGTGCTTGATTCTAAAGATTGCCTTTTCATCTATTTTTCTTAGGAAGGTTTTCAACCTCTCTCTCTTGTTTTCGAGCATTCTTCTTCTAACCGGTGTTCGGGTATAAGACTCGAAACGCCGCTCCACCAGAAACCTTCCACGCTGTCTTTGGATTTGTTCAGCTTCTCCTTTTTTTCTTCTCCAACTCCATCTAGCTATGCTGATAAGGGAAATGAGCTCAAATCGGACGAAGCCTATCGACCAATGGGAGAAGGAGGCAACTTCTTAAAAAAACAGTCATGTCAGACCAATTCTCCAATCAAATCGCGGTACATGACTCGTCGTCTCCGCCCATTGCCTTTTATGGGACACCAAACCTGCGTCCCTCTGTTAATGTGTTATCAAATCGAGAGGGTGTGGTCCATAGAGAGTTCGCCAGAGTCTTTGATGCTATTCCATCTGGAACTATCATGTTGTTCAGAGATGTTACCAGACCTCACCTTGACCTACCCTCGCTTAATCCAGTTAACTCTCCAATAAGACAAATGTGTTTCTCCTTGCTCCCTCAGAACAACATATCTGTAAGTGCTTTATTTCAAAGGGATATTGTATCTATTCCTTATGTCACAACTTCCTGGAATACATTTGTCAATAATATCTGTTGTAAAAAAAAAGTATGGTTATTACCACACAAATACCTGCTTGTTAACAAGGTCAAAAAGGTCTCAGAATGAACAGCTTTGCGTTTATTTTGGAATTGTCTAAATTATGGCAAAGATATTTATAGTTTTATAATTGTTAATATTCTTGATGACTTTTGTTTTTTTATGGGAGAATGTGCTGCTCGGTTTCCTTAATTATAATAAGGATAAAGAAAAACAATCTTACCTCATGAATCTAATTGTGCAATGGCAAAATGTCATATTCATAAGTGTAAATTCACAAATAAATAAAAAAATCACTCTTCCATGTTTCTATAAGGAATTTGAGCAGTACATTAAGACCATTCTACATTATTCTAATAAAACAGCTGATAAAACAATCAATGTGTGTGTATCTTTTAAGATCTTGTATAATCTGTCATTTATTGTACCCCTTAGCATATGTTATCCTTGTCTGTTTGTATACTTCTTCTATGTATACTGGTGTTTAAAAAAAAAATAACACATGCTGGCCCTGTATCCAGAGATTGTACCGGCGAGGTCGCTTCAATTAGTGATTTTAAAAGACAGATGTAGCCTACATATAGTATATAGCCTAGAAAACCACACTTTCGCTTATCAGCAATATTGTGCTGCACGTGTTACATGACATTTCATACAATTAAGTAAATATATTTGTTAAAAAAACAAAACAAAAATGGAAAAAAATCTCCTGTCAAGAGGACTGTATTACAGGTAGTAAGTAGACTATTTTATGACTAATTATGACTTATTACCGCTACTAAGGGCTATGAACCTGGGTTAACCAGCGCCGCTGCAGGTCGTTTTTTAATGTGCAAATTCCCAAAATATTCAAATACATTGAAGAACATACCTGCCCTACAGTATGTTATGCGCATCCTATGTAGACTGGCTTCTGCTTATACAATTTACTTCCCAATTCACACCTTTAAAAAAAAATTACCTCCCCCAGACCCCCTGTCAGGTTATGTCACCCCACTTCTAAAACCAAAGTGGCGCCTCCACTATCTAGTATGTTTAATCTGTATGTGAGAAGTTCAATAGCTTTAAAAGCATTCACTTATGGTAATGTGTTTCAACATAACAACCTCTAAAACAGTGGCTCCAAAAGCAATTACATGATGCCCTAAAAAAGTGTGGCTAAAAGCAAATAGAGTCAGCTGCATCGAGTCTTAATAGCTCATGAATTCAAATAATTAACTACAATGGTTATGAATGGATCAAAAAGACTAGTGAGTCACAAGACTGCAGAGGCAGTCAAAATGTCAGTGGGTGACTTTAGTCTTTTACAGCCACACTGGGCTGTGGCCAGTGACCACTGTCTGTTGCTCTCCCTTCCCCCACTTCTTGTGAGACAGCAACTGCAGCACCAAATGGTCATGATACACTTTTTCTTCTGACCCATAGCAATTCACAGTACTTGATATTTCACCCTAATCTCTCAACTTTGCAATCCCTTGAGAGTTTTCCTATAGCCTAATACAGGAAGTCCATCTGTCTCCTTATAAAATGCTGAGACTTTTCACAAAAACTAGCTATGACTTAAAACAGACAGTGAAAAGGTTTTCTTGGCAGGCCAGCTCATATGACTGTATTCAGGAGCCATCTCCCCAGCTAGCATATAACGTTCTGAGAACCATATGTTTCTTACAGCTTGGTGAGAGTGTGGTTGTTCTATGGTTATTTTACATACAACCTTCCCAACTTTCTGGAAATGGTGCAGGATAATTGCTTGGCTTTGGATCATTCTCAGCATACTTAAGGAACTTGACATTTAATTGTTTTTTTGGAAATGTTCTAGGATCGTTCTCCAAATGGCTTCACCTTGGGAATGTTCTCAAATGGTTCCCAGAACATTAAGGAACAACATTCCTCGGTTATCCAAATGGCTTCACCTTGGGAATGTTCTCAAAGCAGCCACCATTTGCCTTGATGACAGCTTTGCCCAGTCTTGGCATTTTCTCAACCAGATTCATGAGGTAGTCACCTGGAATGCTTTTCCAGCAGTCTTGAAGGAGTTATTACATATGCTGAGCACTTGTTGGCTGCTTTTCCTTCACTCTGCGGTCCAACTCATCCCAAACCATCTCAATTGGGTTGAGGTCGGGTGATTGTGGAGGCCAGGTCATATGATGCAGCACTCCATCACTCTTATTCTTGGTCAAATAGCCCTTACACAGCCTGGAGGTGTGTTGGGTCATTGTCCTGTTGAAAAACAAATGATAGTGGGACTAAGTGCAAACCAGATGGGATGGCGTATCGCTGCATAATGCTGTGGTAGCCATGCTGGTTAACAGTGCCTTGAATTCAAAATAAAATCACATACAGTGTCACCAGCAAAGCACCCCCACACCATCACACCTCCTCCTTCATGTTTCACGGTGGGAACCACACATGCGGAGATCATTCGTTTCCCTACTCTGCGTCTCACAAAGACATGGTGGTTGGAACCAAAAATCTCAAATTTGGACTCATCAGACCAAGGACAGATTTCCACGGTCGGTCTAATGTCCATTGCTCGTGTTTCTTGGCCCAAGAAAGTCTCTTATTATTATTGGTGTCCTTTATTAGTGTTTTCTTTGCAGCAATTCAACTATGAAGGCCTGATTCACGCAGTCTCCTCTGAACAGTTGATGTTGAAATGTGTCTGTTACTTGAACTTTATTTGGGCTGCAATCGGAGGTGCAGTTAATTGCCGATTTCTGAGGCTGGTAACTAACAAACTTATCCTCTGCAGCAGAGGTAACTTTGGATCTAATTTGCAATCTTTCCAGCTTCAGTTTGAAATGATTGTGTCATTCAAAAACTTCCAAATAACCTTTACATTTAGCTCTTAGAGTTAATAAAACTTTCACAACATCTAATGTTATTATTTCATTATCTTCAATTATTTCATTATCTTTAACCTAAAATATCCATTCTCAGAGTGTTAATCTCCCATTGCAGTCGAAAACGCGAGTCATGTGGCCGTGGCTTGTTATATAAAGTAAGCAGGCAGGCAGGCATCCAGTTACTGCTCGATTGAACGTTAGAATGGGCGAAACGAGTAAACTAAGTGACTCAGGGCAGGATAATCGTCGGCGTCAGGCACACCGAATGCAGTATCTCAGAAACAGCCATAAACCCTGAGGTTTTCACACACACGACAGCATCTAAGGTTTACCGAGAATGGTGCGACAAACAAAACATCCAGTCAGCGGCAGTCCTGTCGGTGAAAACAGCTCATTGATGAAAGCGGTCGACGGAGAATGGCAAGAATCGTGCACGCTAACAGGCGGGCTGCAAACAGACAAATAACAATAATGGTGTGGTAATGGTAATAATTATGGTGTGAATAATGGCAGCTTGGAACGCACAACTTGTCGATCCTTGTCACTGATGGGCTATTGCAGCAGACGACCACCCCGGGTTCCACTCCTATCAGATAAAAATAATAATAAGCGACTCCAGTGGACACGCGATGACCAACACTGGACAATTGAGAAGTGGAAAAACATTTCCTGGAACATAACAGTGAGTTCAGTTGACTTAAGTGGCCTGCACAGTCCCGAGACCTCAACCCAATAGAGTATCTTTGGGCTGAGATGGACCGGGCTGTTCACAGCATGAATGTACCGCCGTCAGATCTGCAGCAACTGCGTTATGCCGTCATTTCAGCCTGGACCAACACCCCTGTGGAACGTTTCCGACACCTTGTAGAATGCCCCAAATAATTCAGGTTGTTCTGAAGGCAAAAGGAGGTCCAATCTTGTACTAGATGGGGGTACCTAATGAAATATATTTCCACACTATGAGGTTGAAATAATACTGTAGAATTGTAAAAATTATGACAACGCCCTTATAATTTAGTGTAACATGCTGACCAGAACGCTCACGTGCATCCGCGTGCTCCATCACACTCATGCTGATTTTGTCCACCCACACCAGACGAGAGCAGGTTGAAATATCAAAATGAACTCTGTACCAACTATATTAATTTGGGGATTAAACATTTAAGCCAATTTAGCTAGCTAGTTTGCTGTTGCAAGTTAATTTGTCCTGGGATATAAACATTGGGTTGTTATTTTACCTTAAATGTACAAGGTCCTCTATTCCGACAATTAAACCACAGATAAAAGGGTCAACCTAGTTAGTTTCTAGTAATCTCTCCTCCTTCAGGCTTCTTCTTCTTTGGACTTTATATGGCAGTTGGCTCCTAAAAACCAATGAGGAGATGGCATGTGGTTATATGCTCAGAAAAAACAATGAGATGGGAGAGGCGGGACTTGCAGCATTTCAAGCATCACAAATAGAACCAAGTTCTATTTTAGCAGTGTGGGCGCAATGATTGAATAACATGTATGTGTAAATTTATTTTGCAACGTTCGCGCACGCAACGTGAGTGGTGTGGCCAGCATGTAAGAGCGGTTTGAAAAGACGACCTGAAATTTCAACCTGTTTTGATGGGATGGCGTTTTGGCCTGCCTGGTGACATGACCAGGTGGTAAATTAGACAAAAAGAGTTCCAAAGCTCTCTGCCAATAACAGATCGTTTTTCAGTTTTCCCTTCCCACTCAGACCACTCCTAGACAGTTGTAACTAAATTGTTGTTTGAAAAATTGTTCTTTGCTAAAAAGCTATTTGTTTCTTTTTGACAATTTTTATGAAAAACAATTACAATAAGGTACTTAAAGATACAATATGCAATTTTTTGGGTGACCTGACCAAATGCACTTAGAAAGGTGAGTTATAGATCTGCCATTATCATTTAAAGCAAGTCTAAGAAGTGGTAGATTTGTTCTGTGAGCGCTATTTCTATGCTTCCCGTTCTTAAGTTTAGGTTTTGCGTATTTTACTTTTCGGTTTTGTACACCAGCTCCAAACAGCTGAAAATACTGTATTTTAGGTTATGGAAAATATATTTCATGGTTTAGATGGTACTATAATTCTCTATACATGATTACTGCTTGTTTTGTTACATAAACTGAAATCAGGCTAACTTTTAGCGATCAGGAAATGGCAGAACGATTTATGCATATTGCACCTTTAATTGTTACTCAGAAACGATATCATTGAGATAAAAACGACTGCATTGGAGCTTTAAATAAAACCTCACAGGAAAACTTAAGGAACCACAGTAAAACATTCTCAGAACTCCCTACAACCTAAAAATAAAGTTCACAGAAGAGACTAAATGTTCACTTCCATTCTCATAATGTAAAACAATTTATAAATCAGTTTTACCAGTCAGGAAACGTATGGCTTCGTTCCCACAACCAATGTGAAACCAAAAACATATGTTCCCACAACTTCCAACAAACTAAATGTGCTAGCTGTGTCTTCACATAAGGAACAGAGGAGGGACTGTAATGCCACATGACACAGCAAACACGCCACACTCTAGCGATCTGGATGTCCGGCTGACAGGAAAACAAAGAGGGTGCTTGCAGTAGAGGATTAGGAAACCAGACTTATAATAGAGCTGGGAGAGGTTGATGGGGATATGTTGAGGATATTGTGAAAAGGGATATACTGAGTATAAAGATCAGTCGTCATATGGGCGTGGTGGGGATTTTTGATAATTGCTCAGTGGAGTGGGTTCTTATGAAACATGGGGATATATTGTAATTTTCATGACATTTCTATTCTTGTTCAGTGTTTTGGGCCTTATACTGAAAGATCATGTGATATCTATTTTTCCTACAGCACCAGTCAGATTCTTGTAACGGTCAGGGCTCAGTTCATCCCAGGCGTTTGATTGGACAGGAACAACTGAGGAACTGTGTTGCACCAACATGATAGAAGACAAAATACCATGGTAATAGCTCTATAAGACTTTTTTTTTAATAGAATAAACTGTATAAATCTATCAATATTGACCATGTGAGTCATAAAAATTAACATGCTCATATGATTTTGGCCTACGCAAATAATATTCACGATTTCAAGGAGGACATATCATGGGGACTCAGAGAAGGCCAATAGTTTCTTGAAAATAATTTAAACATGTACTTTACATGACCAAAAGTATGTGGACACCTGCTCTTCGAACATCTCATTCTAAAATCATGGGCATTAATATGGACTTGTTCCCCCCTTTGCTGCTATGACAGCCTCCACTCTTCTGGGAAGACTTTCCACTAGATGTTGGAACATTGCTGCGGGGACTTGCTTCCATTCAGCCACAAAAGCATTAGTGAGGTTGGGCACTGATGTTGGGCGATTAGGCCTGGCTCGCAGTTGGCGTTGCAATTCATCCCAGATGTTCGACGGGGTTGCGGTCAGGGCTTTGTGCAGGCCAGTCAAGTTCTTCCACTCCAATCTCAAGCCATTTCTGTATGCACCTCGCTTTGTGCATGGAGGCATTGTCATGCTTAAACAGGAAAGGGCCTTCTGAAACTGTTGCCACAAAGTTGGAAGCACAGAATCATCTAGAATGTCATTGTATGGTTACTTTAAGACTTCCCTTCACTGAATCGAAGAGGCCTAGCACGAACCATGAAAAACACCATATCATTATTGATGGTGTGGAAAGGCACCTCTGCAGGTGCCCACAAAGTTGTCAAAGCCACTAAATCAAATCAAATGTCTTTATATAGCCCTTCGTACATCAGCTGATATCTCAAAGTGCTGTACAGAAACCCAGCCTAAAACCCCAAACAGCAAGCAATGCAGGTGTAGAAGAAAAACTCCCTAGAAAGGCCAAAACCTAGGAAGAAACCTAGAGAGGAACCAGGCTATGAGGGGTGGCCAGTCCTCTTCTGGCTGTGCCGGGTGGAGATTATAACAGAACATGGCCAAGATGTTCAAATGTTCATAAATGACCAGCATGGTCAAATAATAATAAAATAATAATAATAAAACAGTAGTTGTCAAGGGTGCAGCAAGTCAGCACCTCAGGAGTAAATGTCAGTTGGCTTTTCATAGCCGATCATTAAGAGTATCTCTACCGCTCCTGCGGTCTCTAGAGAGTTGAAAACAGCAGGTCTGGGAGAGGTAGCACGTCCGGTGAACAGGTCAGGGTTCCATAGCCGCAGGCAGAACAGTTGAAACTGGAGCAGCAGCACGGCCAGGTGGACTGGGGACAGCAAGGAGTCATCGTGCCAGGTCGTCCTGAGGCATGGTCCTAGGGCTCAGGTCCTCCAAGAGAGAGAAAGAAAGAGAGAAAGAGAGAATTAGAGAGAGCATACTTAAATTCACACAGGACACCGGATAAGACAGGAGAAGTACTCCAGATATAACAAACTGACCCTAGCCCCCCGACACATAAACTACTGCAGCATAAATACTGGAGGCTGAGACAGGAGGGGTCAGGAGACACTGTGGCCCCATCCGATGATACCCCCGGACAGGGCCAAACAGGAAGGATATAACCCCACCCACTTTGCCAATGCACAGCCCCCACACCACTAGAGGGATAACTTCAACCACCAACTTACCATCCTGAGACAAGGCCGAGTATAGCCCACAAAGATCTCCGCCACGGCACAACCCAAAGGGGGGTGCCAACCCAGACAGGAAGATCACGTCTGTGATTCAACCCACTCAAGTGACGCACCCCTCCTAGGGACGGCATGAAAGAGCACCAGTAAGCCAGCGACTCAGCCCCTGTAATAGGGTTAGAGGCAGAGAATCCCAGTGGAGAGAGGGGAACCGGCCAGGCAGAGACAGCAAGGGAGGTTCGTTGCTCCAGAGCCTTTTCATTTACCTTCACACTCCTGGGCCAGACTACACTCAATCATATGACCCACTAAAGAGATGAGTCTTCAGTAAAGACTTAAAAGTTGAGACAGAGTCTGCGTCTCTCACATGGGTAGGCAGACCATTCCATAAAAATGGAGATCTATAGGAGAAAGCCCTGGCTCCAGCTGTTTGAAATTCTAGGGACAATTAGGAGGCCTGCGTCTTGTGACCGTAGCGTACGTGTAGGTATGTACGGCAGGACCAACTCAGAAAGATAGGTAGGGGCAAGCCCATGTAACGCTTTGTAGGCTAACAGTAAAACCTTGAAATCAGCCCTTGCCTTAACAGGAAGCCAGTGTAGGGAGGCTAGCACTGGAGTAATATGATCACATTGTTTGGTTCTATTCAGCATTCTAGCAGCCATATTTAGCACTAACTGAAGTTTATTTAGTGCTTTATCCGGGTAGCCGGAAAGTAGAGCATTGCAGTAGTCTAACCTAGAAGTAACAAAAGCATGGATTAATTTTTCTGCATCATTTTTGGACAGAAGATTTCTGATTTTTGCAATGTTACGCAGATGGAAAAAAGCTGTCCTTGAAACAGTCTTGATATGTTTGTCAAAAGAGAGATCAGGGTCCAGACTAACACCGAGGTCCTTCACAGTTTTATTTGAGACGACTTTACAACCATCAAGATTAATTGTCAGATTCAACAGAAGATCTCTTTGTTTCTTTGGACCTAGAACAAGCCTCTCTGTTTTG
Organism: Salvelinus fontinalis; assembly: GCF_029448725.1. NCBI lineage: Eukaryota > Metazoa > Chordata > Actinopteri > Salmoniformes > Salmonidae > Salvelinus > Salvelinus fontinalis. Next base: position 50,104,774 of record NC_074678.1, on the reverse strand, counting down.
TCCGAGTTTAAAAGAAGAAAGTTTTTAGCCATCCACTTCCTTATGTCTGAAACACAGGCTTCTAGCGAGGGCAATTTTGGGGCTTCACCATGTTTCATTGAAATGTACAGCTGTGTGTCATCCGCATAGCAGTGAAAGTTAACATTATGTTTTCGAACGACATCTCCAAGAGGTAAAATATATAGTGAAAACAATAGTGGTCCTAAAACGGAACCTTGAGGAACACCGAAATGTACAGTTGATTTGTCAGAGGACAAACCATTCACAGAGACAAACTGATATCTTTCCGACAGATAAGATCTAAACCAGGCCAGAACTTGTCCGTGTAGACCAATTTGGGTTTCCAATCTCTCCAAAAGAATGTGGTGATCGATGGTGTCAAAGGCAGCACTAAGGTCTAGTAGCACGAGGAAAGATGCAGAGCCTCGGTCTGACGCCATTAAAATGTAATTTACCACCTTCACAAGTGCAGTCTCAGTGCTATGATGGGGTCTAAAACCAGACTGAAGCATTTCGTATACATTGTTTGTCTTCAGGAAGGCAGTGAGTTGCTGCGCAACAGCTTTTCCAATTTGAGTTGAGAGGAATGGAAGATTCGATATAGGCCGATAGTTTTTTATATTTTCTGGGTCAAGGTTTGGCTTTTTCAAGAGAGGCTTTATTACTGCCACTTTTAGTGAGTTTGGTACACATCCGGTGGATAGAGAGACGTTTATTATGTTCAACATAGGAGGGCCAAGCACAGGAAGCAGCTCTTTAAGTAGTTTAGTTGGAATAGGGTCCAGTATGCAGCTTGAAGGTTTAGAGGCCATGATTAGTTTCATCATTGTGTCAAGAGATATAGTACTAAAACACTTAAGTGTCTCTCTTGATCCTAGGTCCTGGCAGAGTTGTGCAGACTCAGGACAGCTGAGCTTTGGAGGAGTCTGTAATTTGCTTTCTAATGATCATGATCTTTTCCTCAAAGAAGTTCATGAATTTATTACTGCTGAAGTGAAAGCCATCCTCACTTGGGGAATGCTGCTTTTTAGTTAGCTTTGCAACAGTATCAAAAATACATTTGGGATTGTTCTTATTTTCCTCACTTAAGTTGGAAAAATAGGATGATCGAGCAGCAGTGAGGGCTCTTCGATACTGCACGGTACTGTCTTTCCAAGCTAGTCGGAAGACTTCCAATTTGGTGTGGCGCCATTTCCGTTCCAATAGTCTGGAAGCTTGCTTCCGAGCTCGGGTATTTTCTGTATACCAGGGAGCTAGTTTCTTCCCATTAGTAACGGGTTCTAAAAGACAGCCACCATGTATGCCCACTAGGTTTGCCTCCAAAAAGACAAACTAAAAGAAAAACCCACAACAACTTAGGATAGGAAGCAAAAATAATATGGAGCAAAACAAACAGGGAAAACTTAGGCTTCTTTCAAACTTAAATAGGTTGAGGTCGAAAACGCACCTCAGCTGCCGTGAAGTGTAGCTCTCCCCACATCTCTCAAGCTCAAATGGAGCACTGGGCCAGCCACTCTTAAATATCACCTGGGCCAGCACAGGTGAAACACCTTCCGACCAACGAGATGGACTAGCCAGATAAATTTTTCTGCATCATTTTTGGACAGAAGATTTCTGATTTTTGCAATGTTACGTAGATGGAAAAAAGCTGTCCTTGAACCAGTCTTGATATGTTCGTCAAAAGAGAGATCAGGGTCCAGAGTAACACCGAGGTCCTTCACAGTTTTATTTGAGACGACTTTACAACCATCAAGATTAATTGTCAGATTCAACAGAAGATCTCTTTGTTTCTTTGGACCTAGAACAAGCATCTCTGTTTTGTCCGAGTTTAAAAGAAGACAGTTTTTAGCCATCCACTTCCTTATGTCTGAAACACAGGCTTCTAGCGAGGGCAATTTTGGGGCTTCACCATGTTTCATTGAAATGTACAGCTGTGTGTCATCCGCATAGCAGTGAAAGTTAAGTTAAAGACTAGCCAGAACAAGTGCAACAACTACTCACCAACGAAGTGAAACCAATTGGTGCGCCCCACGTGCCACCTCGAAATATAAATAGAAAAAACAAAACCTGTTACAATATGACCCTGAAAGGATCTGTCTGGCAAATTGTAGTCAATGACATTTCAGATTTATATATGTGTCACGCCATGACCATAGAGAGCTTTTTATTCTCTATGTTGGTTAGGTCAGGGTGTGACTAGGGTGGGACCTAGATAGGTGATTATATTTCTATGTTGGCCTGGTATGGTTCCCAATCAGAGGCAGCTGTTTATCGTTGTCTCTGATTGGGGATCATATTTAGGCAGCCATTTCCGCGTTGTGGGATCTTGACTATGTATAGTTGCCTGTGAGCACTATAGCAGCGGCACGTCACGGTTTGTTTTGCATTTATTATTTTCTTTGAGTTTCACTTCAAAATAAAGAGGATGGAACCATACCACGCTGCATCTTGGTCCACTTACTGTAACAGAAGGACATGACAAAATGCAGAATTTTGTCACTATTAACAAGTCATTAAAACTGTTTTATTGAATTTTCCATGTGGTGTATATTAAAGGCAGTGTTGAGGAAGCTACTCTAAACATATAGTTTACCTGTCACGCCCTGACCTTAGAGATCCTTTTTATGTCTCTATTTTGGTTGGTCAGGGCGTGAGTTGGGGTGGGCATTCTATGTTTTTGTTCTATGTTGTCTATTTCTATGTTTGGCCGGGTGTGGTTCTCAATCAGAGGCAGCTGTCTATCGTTGTCTCTGATTGAGAACCATACTTAGGTAGCCTTTTTCCACCTGTGTGTTGTGGGTAGTTGTTTTCTGTTTTTGCACCAGACAGAACTGTTTTGTTCACTCTCTTTTTGTTGTTTTTGTTGTTTCAGTGTTCAGGTTATTTTATTAAATTACAATGAACACGCTGCGTTTTGGTCACCTTCTTTCCAGGACGATCGTTACATTTTGGCAATTTCTCTGGTGGAAAACTGAGCATAATGCATAAACTCTGATACCCAGAGATAGGCTACAAATGTTTAACAATAATAAAAAAACATTGAAGCTTCCCACTGGGCACACCACATAATTTCAAAGTGGCAATTAATATTTGGTTGAGACATTGATCAATGAGACTTCAACCTTCATTCAAAAAGACAGCCAACATTTCTTTTTATTTCAGTATTGAGTTTGAAAACTATACTTAACTAATAATCTACTACATTTAAATAATCGAGTGAGTTTGAGAACACATTGTGATTGGATTTGACCAACAAATACTATGAATTCAACAGGGATTATCACCAATCCATGAAATGTGTTGATTAGATGTTTCGAAGTAGTTGCCATTTTGTGTTGTAGCTTCTTTAAATAAAATAAGGATGAGAGCCTGAGGTAAACCCGATAGAGAGCGAATTTAGGTTTATGGGTATTTTAACGATGCAACTTTCTTACAAAGGCTGAAAATGTATGTTTTCTAAAACACCACGCAGTGAGAATGATTGCTAAATACGTCGTTGGAGAATGTGCCAATACCGATAAGATCGAAAGAAAGGGAGCGTGGCTCTCAGATCAGCTTTCTCAATTTAAATATTACTTTAACATTATAATTATTTCACAACACTGAAGAAGGATCTATGGCTGCAAATATTGAGGTGGCCAAACAGCCTGCTTCAATTCAGCTGGCGCCCAGCTGAGCTCGCCTAACCGAACCAAACGAGTGTTATAAGACCTTCACTTGAAAAATTTGAAAAAAAGGTGTTTGTCCATAGCCAGTATACACTTCCTCAAAATAGTCAGAACTAATCTAAGATAACTAAAGAAATCTGTCATTAATTTTGACGTTTTTGCCGAGGACATGTTTTGTATTTTTCAAGAGAACAAACGTGCATTGCTGACGAGTTGTCTCTTTTTGAAAGACAACAGGCCCTTCATTGACTAAGAAAAGGGAAGCATGATTCCCAGCCAAAATAGTTTTGTGACGTTTTGGACTTCTGCAAGTGTTTTTTCAGCTGTTTGGACACAATCTTTTTTCTCGAGGCATGCCGAAGTAGTATTTCTGCCTCTGTAGCCTTTGATTCGCCAAAACTCATACCTGCTGTAAAGTGTAATGTAAAATGTCATGATTTGGACTCCACTGTACCTGGAGTCCCTCTTCCCTTTGTTTCCTTCCATATTCATTGTTGACATAGGGCTGTTTGTCAGGGTTCTATATAGAACACAATATATGTACTTTACAAGCAACACACCATGACCTAATTTGAAAGTGAAACAAATATGGTAATAGTGCATTGCCAATGAAACATTTAATTTCTCATTCATTCTCTATCAGCTGCCCTTCCATCTTTAGCAGATCTTCATCCATCTCGTTCAGGTTGAAGTCTAATTCCTCAACCGGACTCCTTTAAAAGGTCACGGATCTCACAAAGGAAAAGGAAAGGATATATAGAACTTTTTTTGAAATTCTGAAACAACGTAGTTTGACATTAGTTCACTTCCAAATATAACAGCCTCATTTAAATATTATTACAAATAATTTAAAAACAAAATGTGTCATACTTGCTTCCGGCATAGTAAAAGGGTCTGAGCCTTTGCAACGCTTTGATGAGGGGATCTCTCATCTCTCATTTCCCAAATATCCGGAGCATGAACGCTCAAGATTCTCTGCAGTAAGATATTGGAACGCATTATGGCAATTCATAGTACAATTATAATACCTTTCCCAAATACATTGATCGAGAATGAGAATAAGGGCTTGGCTGACGTTGTAAAGGGTCCTCCTCACTATAATCACTTGGAGGCTTGTGTGGTGTTTTCGTTTGCCATTTCCCCTCACCACCAATACTTAGTGGATTGCAGGGCGTTTTAGCCTTTTGCTTCTTAGTGGCATTGGCACAGGTTTTCTGGCGCTTCAGAGCAGAGTTTAGTCGAGGCTTGGGAAGGCCAAAGAAAACGCAACATGCAAGTTTAAAATAACATCCAGCATTTTCTACACACATAAACACAGTATAAACACAATATCATTTCTACCAAACTTGAAATCAAAATTCTAAATGGAGAGTTTCATACTTACGTCTGTCACAGGAAAATGTTCTGATCCTTTGCAATGATTTTGTGAGGGGGATCGCTCAATTAAGAAGGGAGAAGGAGGCCTTGAGCCCTCATGCTCCAGGGTTAAGCCATGTGAGAGACCAATATGATTCTCTGCAATAAAAGATTGGACATGCCAATTGTTTTTACAATTATAATGCATTTCTCAAATACAATGATCAAGAATAAGGAGTTCGAAGGGTCGTCCTCACCAGCATTAGGCTACTTGGTGGCTTGTGCTGCATTTGAGCCTTTTTAGCCTAAATCATTGGGTACAGCGCAAGAAAAGTCAGAGTAATCTTAATAAATGGGGGCATTAATTCATGTTCACATTTACAACATAACATACATAGGCATTTTATCATTAAGACATTTAGAAAAATGTCTTGAGGGTGAAAATCCCCAAAAATGATCTTTTGCTCATAGCATTATTACCTCCCCTGTCAGATATCTTTATTTTCTCTATGCCACAAAATCTAAAAAGGTAGAAATGTCATGTTTTGGTCATTAAAATGTACCGCAACTGCATAATCCCTGTCGTTTCTCCTGATGTAACTTTTATGTTCACTAATTCTCTGCTTGAGAGAATGAGAGATTTTACCTACATAACACAGCCCACGTGGACATTGAATCATGTCGATAACATGGGTGGTGGAGCACGTAATAATGTCATTTATTTGGCCAGCCGGGGTTTGTCCTTGTCCCGTCACGCTGTTGTCACTGGGGGGTTTGTGACTGGGGGGTTTTCTAGTTATTATTTTCTATGTGGGGTTCTAGTTTAGTTTTTCTATGTTGGTGTTTGGTATGATTCCCAATTAGAGGCAGCTGGCTATCGTTGTCTCTAATTGGGGATCATATTTAAGTAGCATTTTTTCCACCTGTGTTTTATAGGATATTGTTTTGAGTTAGTGCACGTAGCATCTCTGTAGTCACGGTTCGTTGTTAGTTTATTGTTTATTTGTCTTTTGTCTTTGCTAAGTTTCACTTTTTCATAAAATTATGTGGAACTCAACATCCGCTGCGCCTTGGTCCGATTATTTATTCCAGCGAACGTGACAGGTGTAGTGACTCCTGTGGTGGGCCAGGGGCATGCACACTGGTGTTTCCTAGGACACATTGGTGCGCCTGGCTTCTGGGTTAAGCGTGCATTGTGTCAAGAAGCAGTGCGGCTTGGCGAGATTGTGTTTTGGAGGACACACGGCTCTCGATCTTTGCCTCTCCCGAGGCCGTACGGGAGTTGTAGCGATGGGACAAGACACTTGAATATGACAAAGGGGGTAAAAAAAAAAAAAAAAGAATCTTAAAAAAAAATATGTGGCTGGGTATAATTTGGATGTTTAAAATGTATAATAGTAATTTTGTATACATTTATTTAAAATTGCCCGATGTACTTGGGCCGATTCTGGGCAGTCATTCATTTTGATTACAGACCGAACCCGAAACCAGGCCGATTCAATCAGTTCTGGCTGGGTAGGCCTGCTACGCTATGAAACCACACATTATTGCAGAGACTTTGATTATTAACTGCCGCAAATGATATGGTGAAAACAAGGTGTAGGGAGGCGAAGGTACATCAATACCTTTTGTCAGTTAACACTGCGAATCAAATCATTTATGCTATTTTGCTAGTAATCAAGAGGAAACTGACTGCACGACTCAAACTCCCCAGCTTAAGCTCTCCAAATGGACGTTAGCTATGAGGGCCGAAATGCCCATGCATTGACTTTTGTTGCTATACATGTTGGGGGATGCTATTCACGAGGACATATTGTTGTGTTTCACGATTCCCGAGCATGAAATGGCACAGGCTGTGTTCAGTGTGCTGCGTAGCTATATTGACAAAAAACAGATTCTATGGGATTGAATGGTGGGCTTTTGCACAGATGGGTCTCCATCTATGGCGGGAAAGAGGGCAGGCCTCTGCACTAGCTATGAATATGTCTCCCTCTGCCATATGGACTCATTGTATGATACATGGAGAGAAACCGGCGGCAAAAGATCTGAGCACAGAACTCGAAGACATACTGCAGCAGGGTAACTTTGATTGTAAACTACATCAAATCACATCCACTGTGCGCACGCCTGTTCGCAAAACTATGTGGCGATATGGGATCAGAGCATGACAATGTTATATTTCACACCAAGGCTTGGTGGTTATCGAGGGGGAGTGTGGTAAAGATTTTCTCATTGAGAGAGGAACTGTTTTCATTCAAAATGGATGTAAAAAAACAGACTTGGTTGACTTTGTGTAATGAAAAGAAAATGTGTCTCATTGCCTATGTAATAAACATATTTGTGAAACTGAACGAACGGAACACAAGCACGCAGGGGAAATGCAAAAACATTCTACAGATGAGTGACCGAATCAGTGGATTAAGAGGACATTATTATTATTGGAAATAGTCTTTCAAAAGCTAACCAGGCCACCTTCCCTCGGTTGTGCATGTTTCTAACAGAAAACAGCATCAAGCAAGTGTCCCACACGGGTGATGATCACTCTCCAACGCTTGGAAGAGCACTTTGGGACCTACTTCCCAATCTGTTTGACTGTGATCCTGGCCCAGTTGACATGCCGGTAAGTGAAATTGAACAGCTGATCGAGCTGCCATGTGACCGAATGAATTCACGTGTCACTACGGATAAGAAATTGAATAATGTTTCCCTGAACAACGGGGGGGGGGGTGTCAAAATCCAAAGTAACAGTCATTATCTGGTGTGGCCACCAGCTGCATTAAGTACTGCAGTGCATCTCCTCCTCATGGACTGCACCACATTTGCCAGTTCTTGCTGTGAGATGTTCCACCACCCACTCTTCCACCAAGGCACCAGCAAGTTCACGGATAATACTGGGGGGAATGGCCCTAGTCCTCACCCTCCGATCCAACAGGTCCCAGACGTGCTCAATGGGATTGCGATCCGGGCTCTTCGCTGGCCATGGCAGAACACTGACATTCCTGTCTTGCAGGAAATCACACACAGAATGAGTAGTATGGCTGGTGGCATTGTCATGCTAGAGGTTCATGTCAGGATGAGCTTGCAGGAAGGGTACCACATGAGGGAGGAGGATGTCTTCCCTGTAACGCACAGCGTTGAAATTGCCTGCAATGACAACAAGCTCAGTTCGATGATGCTGTGACACACCGCCCCAGACCATGACGGACCCTCCACCTCCAAATCGATCCGGCTCCAGAGTACAGGCCTCGGTGTAACGCTCATTCCGTCGACGATGGACGTGAATCCGACCATCACCTCCGGTGAGACAAAACCGTGACTCGTCAGTGAAGAGCACTTTTTGCCAGTCCTGTCTTGTCCAGCGACGGTGGGTTTGTGCCCATAGGCGGCGTTGTTGCCGGCGATGTATGGTGAGGACCTGCCTTAAAACAGGCCTACGAGCCCTCAGTCCAGCCTCTCTCAGCATATTGTGTACAGTCTGAGCACTGATGGAGGGATTGTGCGTTCCTGGTGTAACTCGGGCAGTTGTTGTTGCCATCCTGTACCTGTCCCGCAGGTGTGATGTTCGGATGTACCGATCCTGTGCAGGTGTTGTTACACATGGTCTGCCACTGCGAGGACAATCAGCTGTCCGTCCTGTCTCCCTGTAGCACTGTCTTAGGCGTCTCAATTTATTGCCCTACCCACATCTGCAGTCCTCATGCCTCCTTGCAGCATGCCTAAGGCACGTTCACACAGATGAGCAGAGACCCTGGGCATCTTTATTTTGGTGTTTTTCAGAGTCAGTAGAAAGGCCTCTTTAGTGTCCTAGCTTTTCATAACTGTGACCATAATTGCCTACCGTCTGTAAGCTATTAGTGTCTTAACGACCGTTCCACAGGTGCATGTTCATTAATTGTTTATGGTTCATTGAACAAGCATGGGAAACAGTGTTGAAAACCTTTTCAATGAAGATCTGTGAAGTTATTTGGATTTTTAAGGATTATCTTTGAAAGACAGGGTCCTGAAAAAAAGGACGCTTCTTTTTTTTTGAGTTTATGTTTACATTGCCAAAGCAAGTGAAATAGATATAACAAAAGTGAAATAAACAACATTTCAAATGTCATATGATGTCTATGTGTTGTAACAATGTGCAAATAGTTAAAGTACAAAAGGGAAAATAAATAAACATAAATATAGGTTGTATTTAAAATGGTGTTTGTCTTCACTAGTTGCGCTTTTCTTTTGGCAACAGGTCACAAATCTTGCTGCTGTGATTGCACACTGTGGTATTTCACCCAATAGAAATGGGAATTTATCAAAATTGGATTTGTTTTCGAATTCTCTGTGTAATTTGAGGGAAATATGTGTCTCTAATATGGTCATACATTTGGCAGGAGGTTAGGAAGTGCAGCTCAGTTTCCACCTTATTTTGTGGGCAGTGTGCAAATAGCCTGTTTTCTCTTGAGAGCCTGGTCCGTCTTCGGCGGCCTTTCTCAATAGCAAGGTTATGCTCACTGAGTCTGTCCATAGTCAAAGATGTCCTTCATTTTTTGTCAGTCACGTGTACTTTCTGTTTAGGGCCACATAGCATTCTAGTTTGCTTACTTTTTTTGTAAATTCTTTCCAATGTGTCAAGTAATTGTCTTTTTGTTTTCTCATGATTTGGTTGGGTCTAATTATGTTGCTGTCCTGGGGCTCTGTGGGGTCTGTTTGTGTTTGTGAACAGAGCCCCAGGACCAACTTGCTTAGGGGGCTCTTCTCCAGGTTAATTTCTCTGTAGGTGATGGCTTTGTTATGGAAGGTTTGGGCATCACTTCCTTTTAGGTGGTTGTAGAATATACCGGCTCTTTTCTGGATTTTGATAATTAGCGGGTATCGGCCTAATTCTGCTCTGCATTCATTATTTGGTGTTTTACGTTGTACACTGAGGATATTTTTGCAGAAATCTGATTGCAGATTCTCAAATAGGTGTTTATCCCATTTTGTGAATTCTTGGTTGGTGAGCGGACCCCAGACCTCACAATCATAAAGGGCAATGGGTTATATAACTGATTCAAGTTTTTTTTTGCCAGATCCTAATTGGTATGTCAAATTTTATGTTCCTTTTGATTGCATAGAAGGCCCTTCTTGCCTTGTCTCTCAGCTCGTTCACAGCTTTGTGGAAGTTAACTGTGGCGCTGATGTTTAGGCCGAGGTATCTAAAGTTTGTGTGATCTAGGGCAACGGTGTCTAGATGGAATTTGTATTCGTGGTTCTGGCAACTGGACCTTTTTTGGAACACCATTATTTTTGTCTTACTGATTTTTACCGACAGAATCTGTGCAGAAGATCTAGGTGCTGCTGTAGACCCTCCTTGGTTGGGGAGAGAAGCACCAGATCATCAGCAAACAGTAGATATTTGACTTCAGATTCTAGTAGGGTGAGGCCGGTTGCTGTAGACCGTTCTAGTGCCCTTGCCAATTCGTTGATATATATGTTGAATAGGGTGGGGCTTAAGCTGCATCCCTGTCTCACCCCCTGGCCCTGTGGAAAGAAATGTGTGTTTTTTCTCAATTTTAACCGCACACTTGTTGTTTGTGTACATGGATTTTATAATGTTGTATATTTTTCCACCAACATCACTTCCCATCAATTTGTACAGCAGGCCCTCATGCCAAATTGAGTCAAACGTTTTTGAAATCAACAAAGCATGAGAAGACTGCCTTTGGTTTGGTTTGTTTGTTTGTCAATTGGGGTGTGCAGGGTGAATACGTGGTCTGTCGTACGGTAATTTGGTAAAGAGGCAATTTTACATTTGCTCAGAACATTGTTTTCACAGAGCAAATGTACGAGTCTGCTGTTAATGATAATACAGAGGATTTTCCCAAGGTAGCTGACACATATCCCACAGTTGTTATTGGGGTCAATTGTGTCTCCACTTTTGTGGATTCGGGTGATCAGTCCTTGGCTCCAAATATCGGGGAATATGTGTCAGGATTGTGTGCGGAGAAGTATCGGAGTCAAGCGCAGGACACAGGTGTTGAGCGAAACCACAGTGTTTTACTCAAAATATAGGCAAAGGTTCCACAAATGGAAATAATCACAAACACACACGTAATCATCACAACCACTAACGCACAAACAATCACGGACAAAACAGAAATGAAAGCCAGAGGGTTAAATAGGGAGCATGATGGGGGAATTGAAACCAGGTGTATAATACAGACAAAACAAAACGAAACTGAAAAATGGATCGATGGTGACTAGAAAGCCGGTGACGTCGACCGCCGAACACCACCCGAACAAGGAGAAGGGCCGACTTCGGCGGAAGTCGTGAGAATATGCCAGAGCTGAGGATGATGTTAAAGAGTTTAGGTACAATTTTTTAGGATACCATCAACCCCACAGGCATTTTTGGGTTGGAGGGTTTGTATTTTGTCCTGTAGTTCATTCATTGTAATTGGAGAATTCATTGTGTTCTGGTACTCTTTAATAGTTGATTCTAAGATTTGTATTTGATCATGTATATGTTTTGCTGTTTGTTCTTTGTTATAGAGCCAAAAGATTGGAGAAGTGGTTTATCCATATATCTCTGTTTTGGATATATAACTCTTCGTGTTGTTGTTTGTTTAGAGTTTTCCAATTTTCCCAGAAGTGGTTAGATTCTATGGATTCTTCAATTACATTGAGCGGATTTCTGACGTGGTGTTCCTTCTTTTTCCGTAGTGTATTTCTGTATTGTTTTAGTGATTCGCCATAGTAAAAGCGTAGACTCAGGTTTTCTGGGTCTATGTTTTTGGTTGGACAGGTTTCTCAATTTATTTCTTAGGTTTTTGCATTCTTCACCAAACCATTTGTTGTTGTTAATTGTCTTAGGTTGTCTGCTTGATTTTTTTTTATTTGATAGGGAGGTTGAGAGGTCAAATATACTGAACTCTCTGACTACCGACATCAGTGTGTTCAAGACAACAAGGAACTTGGAAAACAACGTGCTCCGACTGGTAAAAATTGTTTTGAATGGTCATCCAACTCGGAGTTCCCAGTTGTCTTGAAAGCACCATCAGTGCTCTCGTCTGCTTCAAAACCAAATATCGATCCAGGTTGGATGTGACAGCAGAGATGAGGTGCGGGCTGTCGACCACACCCCCTGACTTTGAGAAGCTCTGAGGTGACATGCATCAAGCACATCCATCTCGTAAGTGGTGGTGAGATGAGGTACAATATGTCAGACTAATTTACAATTGACAGTCATAGCCCCACATTAAAAAAATGTGATGGTGAGTTGAGAAGACAATCAGAAATTGACTGCCATAGCCCCAAATAAAAAAGTTAACATTGGCTGTTAATTACAGAATTGTTTTCACATGGTTGGGGTCGCGAGAATTTTCAGATATCAAAAATAAGTTTGGGAACCCATGGGATACAGTATAATCAACAAAAGCTAGAGTCATTTGCTGGTATTTCCTGATTCACGAGGGGGATAGAAGACCATTGTGTCGTCATCCCTGGAGATCTTGGGAAAAGCCCAGACATGTCAGGCACCACTGCATCATAGTCACATTATATTTTATTCATCTTTTAAATAAGGCAATTAAATGAATCAATTGGATACACCACTAATAACAAAGGAAGTGCTATTTTTGTACCAGTCGGGTGTAGTGGAAACACTAACCAACACACATGCCTCCCGACGAGGGGGTTTCGAGCCTCGCTTGGACACTGTCTGTGCCCTTCCTTTCTGTGGCTTTCTTGAGCTCTGTCTCCCTCTGTACTGACTATCCAGTCAAAATGTATCCTAAAAAAAGTAGATGACTTGTTTCCTAAATTTAGGGAATATCCTGTGCTTTAGGTAGCATACATAATTTTGCGGGACTGGTTCAAGGTTTTGTGAATAAAATGGTAGGTCTTACTGTGATCTAGATTTACACCATAATATACAGTGGCAATAAAAAGTATGTGAACCCTTTGGAATTAGCTGGATTTCTGCATAAATTGGTCATCAAATTTGATCTGATCTTCATCTAAGTCACAACAATAGACAAACATAGTGTGCTCCCAAGCGCCCACGTATAAAGTCTCAAATTAGTCTGATATATTATACAAAAATGTGCTCAAGCTCATTTTCAGAGTTGGAAGGATTGTGATCATTTTGACTTTTGATCAAATGTTGCGTACAAAAAAGTAAGATTGAAAATAATTTATTAAACATTTCCAGAACATTCCAGGCCTGATTTCTGAGGGACAGATCCTCAGTTTACTGACCTGTCTTGATAGTAACTGTGAATGAATGCTTTTAACATTGAACAACTCCGATGTGTGGATGGCCTTCTAGTAATGTCGTAAAAGCAGCTGGAAGAACACACATTGTCCTTGAGAGAAATTATTGATCTGGCCTAATGAACAACCTTTCAGTGGGTCACGGCTGTTCACACTGCAACCTGTTGCTGTCTCAATGCCATCACAGATGACATAAAGATAGGGATTATCTAAGGGAGGTCAGTAGAATTATATAATATAGTTTTAAGAACACATTTGATACTATAATATAGAATTTTCCTTTCTTGGGCGGTACAGTTTTTGTCTTGTAAATGTTCCTAATAATGCTGTTGTTTGTGTATGTGCTGTTATAGTGTGCCGTTTGTTTTCAAGTCTTATGAGTGGGAGTTCCCTGAAATGTGATGCAGCCAGCCATGTGTAGAACCGAACTATCAATGTGGAGTCCCAGTTTCACATGGGTTTTCAAATCAAATCACACAGTTTTCACGCGGTTTCGTGTGGTATTGGTGGTGTCCAGAGGCTAGTGAAGATTAGGTCACGTCTGTCTAACTAGTATCACACTATTTTAAGTCCCATCTGCTCAATCTGTTTTAATGTATGTGGTTCTAGGCATTTGTCATTTGTTTGTAATTGTGGAATATTTAAGTAACTGTCTTGTGTTTCCATATTTCTATGAAATATGACCTATAACTATTTATAATATGAGTGAATTATTTTTCCTTAAAGAAATTTTATTAAGTACATTAAAAAGCAGCTTTTATGTGTTGGAATGGTGTGGGCATACCCCAACAACAGAATGATCATGGCGTATACTGGTCATTAAAAATATGAACGCGAGTAGACTGCTGATTGGCCAGCTCATCCTCTTCAGGAGAATGACTTCATCTATGAGGAAATTGCAAGCATTTTTTGAACGGTTTGATTGAGATACAAGTTTGAGGTGGGTTTTTGAAGTGTTTTTTTCTCTAATGTATGCTTTGGCCACAAATACGAGTATAGGACGAGCCAACAACATTATTAACAGAATATTAACTTTAAAAAGTGTCAGCTGGGGTGGCAGGTAGCCTAGTGGTTAGAGTGTTGGGCCAGTAACCGAAAGGTTGCTGGATTGAATCCACAAGCTGACAATGTAAAAATCTGTTGTTCTGTCCCTGAACAAGACAGTTAACCCACTGTTCACTGGTGGGCCCTCATTGTAAATAAGAATTTGTTCTTAACTGAGTTACCTAGTTAAATAAATACAAATTATTTCACTGGAAAGTTAATTTAATGTTGTCTTTTACTCAGTGCTCTTGAATGTAAAACAAATTCCTGGCCAAATAAAATGACTGACATAAACTGTAGAATAAGACCACAATCATATTGTAATCATATTCCGATTCTATTTCTAATTCTAGGCCTTTGGATAGCAAGCTGGTAGCATTTCACATTACAACCTGCAATAAAGTTCTAGTGACACTTTCCAGACCTGTCCTTGAACTAGTGTCAAAGACACTAGGCTAGGCTGAGATACAAGAGTTTATTGGTAACACATTACCTACAGGTGGCAAATTCAGCATTGAGATTACATCAGAGCAGAGGTTATTTCTTTTCCCAGGAATTGCATTAAACTAACAGTGTTTTAAGAGGTAACATATACAACTATGATTCGTTGACCACTAGCTGAATCCAGTGTTTTAGTGCTGGGCTGGAGAAAAGGATTGTCCTGGTCCAGATAAGATCACAAAAGGTTTTCATGAAGGGCTGTCGCTTGACTCTGTTGCAACACTGCCCTCTGCTGTTGAGATTGAGATTTTTCTCCCTACTGAACACAATCCTGTTGTCTCTTTTGATGTTGATGACCATACTGAAATTCCATAAAGATGAATCTTTAGACTTCATTACATTTTGGGGTCTATTCTTCAAATATATTTCATTTAGAGGAATAGGCTATTTGTACAAGCCATATCCATTCATTTGCACCACTTCATGGTGTTCCATACAGTGGTAGCTGTTTGTTTTATTGTTGAATGAGATGACATGTTTTGAACTATACTGAACTAAAATATAAACACAACATGTAAAGTGTTTGTCCCATTTTTAATGAGCTGAAATAAAAGATACCAGAAATTTTCCATACGCACACAAATATTTTTTTCTGTTGAATTTGGTGCACAAATTTGTTTGTGACAGGTGTGGCATATCAAGAAGATGATTAAACATCATGATCATTACACAGGTGCACCTTGTGCTGGGGGAAATTAAAGGCCACTCTAAAATGTGCAGTTTTGTCACACAACACAATGCCACAGATGTCTCAATTTGAGGGAGCCTGCAATTGGCACGCTGACTGCAGGAATGTCCAATAGAGCTGTTGCCAGAGAATTTAATGTTAATTTCTCGACCATAAGTCGCCTCCAACGCCATTTTGGAGAATTTGGCAGTACATCCAATTGGCTTCAAAACCGCAGACCAAGTGTAATCACGTCAGCCCAGGACCTCCACATCCGGCTTCTTCACCTGCGTGATTGTCTGAGGAGGGTGCTGAGGAGTATTTCTGTATATAATAACAGTCTTTTGTGGGGAAAAACTCATTCTGATTGGCTGGACCTGGCTCCCAAGTGGGTGGGCCTATGCCCTCCCAGGCCCACCCATGGCTGTGCTCCTGCCCAGTCATGTGAAATCCATAGATTAGGACCTAATGAAGTTCTATCAATTGACTGATTTCCTTCTATGAACTGTAACTCAGTAAAATCTTAATAATTGTTGCATGTTGCATTTATATTTTTGTTCAGTATACCTTCATGTATTTCCTGCTGTCCATTGCTCCTCTCTCTTTTCTCTCTGTGGGCATAGATCCACTTCTGTACTCTGAACTCCCACAAGGTGGACATACAGAAGCTGTTGGGTGGTCAGATCGGCCTGGAGGAGTTCATCTTTTCCCATGTCAGGGGGGAGACCATCACTGGCAACGGAGCAGGATATGCTTTCATTAAAGTAAAGATGTACATTTGCAAAAATGATGAGGAAAAACAAAGAATTTAATCAATTTTAGAATAAGGCTGTAACGTAGCAAAATGTGGAAAAAGTCAAGGGGTCTGAATACTTTCCGACTGCACTGTAGATGTAAAAGCCAGAAGGAGGGGCTAGAGCAGCGTTCCCCAAACTCGGTCCTCAGGACCCAAGGGGTGCACGTTTTGTTTTTTTCCCTAGCACTACACTGCTGATTCATATTATCTTATAAAAATATTTTTAAAAGTGTCAAAATTATTGGCGTTCGTTTTCAATACTCTTGGCACCCTCCCCTTGAGAGGGTAATGGCACTGAGCCTTTTTCTAAAATGTTTTATGAGAATGGAAAACACATTGGGAGGGATCTTAGAGCATTTCTCCATACAGAAATATCCTTCAGTCTGCGCTTATGGACTACCCTCTTCAATTCAAACCACATGTTTTCAATGGGGTTCAAGTACAGACTCTGAGATGGTCATTGCAGCAGTTTTATTTTATGGTCAAATAAAAAAAATAATTGTGGATTTTGATGTGTGCTTGGGGTTATTGTCTTGCTGGAAGATCCACTTGAGGCCAAGTTTCAGCCTCCTGGCATAGGCAACCAGGTTTTTGTACTTGGTAGAGTTCATGATGAGGTTAACCTTAACAATGGCCCCAGGACCAGTGGAAGCAAAACAGTCCCATAAGCATCAAAGATCCACCACTATATTTTATAGTAGTAGTATATTCTTATCTGCGAATGTATCTTTTTTTCGACGCCAAACCCGCCACTGGTTTGCGTGGCCAAAGCGCTCTATTTTGTGTCGTCTGACCAGTCCAAGTGCCAATGCAAACTCCAGGAGTTGGTTTTGTTTGTTGCTCTCATGAAATACTTTTTTTCTGGCAACCCTTCCAAAGAGCCTATTGGCATCTAACTGTAGATTTGGAGAGCTGGTGAGCCGAAGATGCGACCAAGTTTTGGTATTCTCCAACTTTGGCCCTTGGATTTTTATTTTCCTCCAGAACCATCTTCCTCACTGTGCGTGGTGACGAAATACATGTAAAATCCCTTTGGCAAGTGTATTTTACCTCGTTTCTATACCTGAGTAAAAAAGGAAGCCATGGAAGGCCACAATACATTTCCTTAAACTGAGATTAATAGAAAAAAGTAAAATGTTAAAGTAGATTTATTTTTGGTTTTATTTATAAGAATCTTTAAGGGTGCTAATCATTTTGACACCTATCATTTTTAGAAGAATTGTTTTTACTTGTTAAACAAAACCTTTCTCTGAGCCAATTGTATTAGTATATAAGAATAGAATTTCCCATTTTTTTGAACTTACAATATAGCTCAGTATTTGTATAATTTAATTTTAAAATGTTTTTTTTCTCATCTATATCAAGGGTGCCAATCATTTTTGAGGAGACTGTATTCCTTCCCTTGCATTTGACTCTTTCCTGTATTACTGGTAGTTACTGTTTCATTACATGTTTTTACACTTCCCGAATAGGGAGCGATGAGTAATGTTAGGACCTCTTGATTTTACAGCATGATAATAAAAAGAGTTGTCTGACTCTGAAGCTACAACCTCTAACTGAACAGACCCACCCACCCACTGGGAACACCACGTCATTTCAATGTGGATAATATTTGGTTGAAAGGTTTCGCAATGAGATTACAACCTACAACCCACTCAAAAAGAGAGTCAAAAGTTAGTTTAACTTCCAATGTTTTATCACTATGCTTTCAACCACGTGATCAATGCTGCTTGAGAGTCTTCGCAGATTATTACAGCCACAGACCTGCAACGACCTGCTATTTTGAACATGCACACCTTTGAATGATTACATAAGAATACATTTATAGTTACAGCCCAGCTAGCACATTTGATTCCTTGGAAGTTGTTGGAACGTATGTTTTTGGTTTCATATTGGTTGTGGGGACGAAGCCATAAGTAGCCTGACCTGTAAAACTTTAAACATTATGAGAACAGAAGTGAACATTTTATTTTTAGGTTGCAGAAAGGTTCTGAAAACGTTTTAGTCTGGTTCCTTGAACGTTTTCCTGGGAGGTTTTATTAACTCTCTGAGAACAAAAATCATAGGTTATTTGAAAGTAATAAAATAACATACTGAGAACATTTTCTGAATGTTACTAAAGTTGTGGTTTTTATGGAACATTTTCTTAAGCTTGGAAAAAAGACCCTTAAACCCAGACTTGGACCACACACCCTCTTCACCAAATAGCAGGGGAAGCAAAATAGTGATTGCTTTGCAATCCTTGCAGTGAGCCACTTATTCATTCCAAACCACTCATTGTTGAATTTGTGATTTCCAACTTGTTGTGTAATGTTTATGTCCAATGACCGATGTGCACCGATACGTTTTATCTATAATCATATATTCATATGGCAAGGATTGAAAAGGAATTGCCAATAGATTGTCGACATGATTCATGACGATAACTGCTTGTCTAGCTTCCTTGGCGTTCACGTCACCAACAAGCTAACATGGTCCAAGCACACCAAGACAGTTGTGAAAAGGGCACGACAAAACCTATTCCCCCTCAGGAGACAGAAAAGATTTGGCATGGGTCCTCAGATCCTCAAAAGGTTCTACAGCTGCACCATCGAGAGCATCCTGACGGGTTGCATCACTGCCTGGTATGGAAACTGCTCGGCCTACGACCGCAAGACACTACAGAGTGTACTGAGTACGGCCCAGTACATCACCGGGGCCAAGCTTCCTGCCATCCTTCCTGTCATCCTCTGACACCAGACGGTGTAAAAAATCGAATCAAATGGCTACCCATACTATTTGCATTGCCCCCCCTTCTACACTGTTGCTACTCTCTGTTATTATCTATGCATACCCACTTAAATAACTCTACCTACATGTACATATTACCTCGACACCGGTGCCCCTGCACATTGACTCTGTACCGGTACCCCCTGTATATAGCCCCGCTATTGTTATTCACTGCTGCTCTTTAAACATGCAACAAATCATTTGACCAAGAAGTGAATATAAATCATTACTACATAGAATTGCTGGACATTTGTTTAAAACAGCCATAACATCAAGCTTTTGATATGGTGTATTCATGCATCTCAATAAACAAGAACCTAAATGCATTCCCATTTCCAATACCTACCCTGACATACCAAGCTAGAACAGGCCCTGCATCTCAACCAATAGCCAATGTAGGCTAAATATCCCAAGTAGGGCTACAGCAACTTCCGGAGAGGGTCTGGCTCCTTGGGAATCTCCTTCCTGAACGGTATGACAGCTGCGTGGTCCCATGGTGTTTATACTTGGGATGTCATGGGATGTCCTGGTTGTGGATCGTTCTAGGGATTTTTGCCCTATGTTTATACAAGAGACCACAGGAAACTTATTTGATCAGAGGTTAGTTTGTTTAATAAGGATTGCAATACGGAATGCAACTCAGAGTATACACTTACAGTCATTTGCAAGTAACACACTCAGTTCTCAAGATGGGGTTTACCCTTTTTATCCCCTACTGAGATCACCCCGCCCAGGATGATGTCCCTTAACTTTAATACCATATAATCTCATAAATTCATAATTATCAGTTGCTAATACAAAGATGTCTCTGCTAGGCGGAGTTCAGCTATACCCTTATTGGCAGTTAATTTCCCAATCCTTCTTCCTCTTATTGCTATCATGTGCTAGCAGAAGTAAGACTGGAACGTAGTATCAACAGGAACTGAAAGTATAGTTTCAACAAACAGGCATATTACTTTTGTACAGTTGACCTCTTTATGCACTTGCGAGGTGTCTTCCACTGATTCTTAATCTCAAAAATAAAGCAAAACATGAATCATTGTACTTTTGCAATATCAGGTGTTCCTATAATGTACAGATATTATAAAATTCCTTTCAATCGTCGTTCCGGACCCGTCATCCAGTTGACCAAGCTGGTGGATCTAGTCAGTAACTTAGACAGGCTTTAATAATGCACAACATTCACCCAATACATCATTACATTTCTTCCCCAAATGAGCGCCATTGTGGCACTAACTGGTGGTTGTATGGGGAACTTGTTTGTGGCAGTATCACTTCCTAAGTGTCAAAGAACATTTTATAAAAATGAATAAACACACAAACAAAAGCTATACAAAATATAGTTACAACACTTTAAATCATCACATTGGACTCTATTCTATATACAGTTGAAGTCGTAAGTTTACATACACTTAAGTTGGAGTCATTAAAACTCGTTTTTCATCCACTCCACAAATTTCTTGTTAACAAACTACAGTTTTGGCAAGTCGGTTAGGACATCTACTTTGTGCATGACACAAGTCATTTTTCCAACAATTGTTTACAGACAGATTATTTCACTTATAACTCACTGTATCACAATTCCAGTGGGTCAGAAGTTTACATACACTAAGTTGACCATGCCTTTAAACAGCTTGGAAAATTCCAGAAAATGATGTCATGGCTTTAGAAGCTTCTGATAGGCTAATTGACATGATTTGAGTCAATTGGAGGTGTACCTGTGGATGTATTTCAAGGCCTACCTTCAAACGCAATGCCTCTTTGCGTGACATCATGGGAAAATCAAAAGAAATCAGCCAAGACCTCAGAAACAAAATTGTAGACCTCCACAAGTCTGGTTCATTCTTGGGAGCAATTTCCAAACGCCTGATGGTACCACGTTCATCTGTACAAACAATAGTACGCAAGTATAAACACCATGGGACCACGCAGCCGTCATACCGCTCAGGAAGGAGATACGTTCTCTCTCCTAGAGATGAACGTACTTTGGTGTGAAAAGTCAAAGTCAATCCCAGAACAACAGCAAAGGACCTTGTGAAGATGCTGGAGGAAACCGGTACAAAAGTATCTATATCCACAGTAAAACGAGTCCTATATAGACATAACCTGAAAGGCTGCTCAGCAAGGAAGAAGCCACTGTTCCAAAACCCCCATAAAAAAGCCAGACTACGGTTTGCAACTGCACATGGGAAAAAAGATCGTACTTTTTGGAGAAATGTCCTCTGGTCTGATGAAACAAAAATAGAACTGTTTGGCCATAATGACCATTGTTATGATTGGAGGAAAAAGGTGGACGCTTACAAGCCGAAGACACAAACCCAACCATGAAGCACGGGGGTGGCAGCATCATGTTGTGGGGGTGCTTTGCTACAGGAGGGACTGGTGCACTTCACAAAATAGATGGCATC
Organism: Salvelinus fontinalis; assembly: GCF_029448725.1. Taxonomy (NCBI): domain Eukaryota; kingdom Metazoa; phylum Chordata; class Actinopteri; order Salmoniformes; family Salmonidae; genus Salvelinus; species Salvelinus fontinalis. The sequence continues at coordinate 50,083,330 of NC_074678.1, read as the reverse complement.
ATGAGAGAGGAAAATGATGTGGATATATTTAAGCAACATCTCAAGGCCTCAGTCAGGAAGCTAAAGCTTGGTCGCAAATGGGTCTTCCAAATGGGCAATGACCCCAAGCATACTTCCAAAGTTGTGGCAAAATGGCTTAAGGACAACAAAGTCAAGGTATTGGAGTGGCCATCACAAAGCCCTGACCGCAAATCCTATAGAAAATGTGTGGGCAGAACTGAAAAAGCATGTGCGAGCAAGGAGGCCCACAAACCTGACTCAGTTACACCAGCTCTGTCAGGTGGAATGGGCCAAAATTCACCCAACTTACTGTGGGAAGCTTGTGGAAGGCTACCCGAAACGTTTGACCCAAGTTAAACAATTTAAAGGCAATGCTACCAAATACTAATTGAGTGTATGTAAACTTCAGACCCACTGGGAATGTGATGAAAGAAATAAAAGCTGAAATAAATAATTCTCTCTACTATTATTCTGACATTTCACATTCTTAAAATAAAGTGGTGATCCTAACTGACCTAAGACAGGGAATTCTTACTGGGATTAAATGTCAGGAATTGTGAAAAACTGAGTTTAAATGTATTTGGCTAAGGTGTATGTAAACTTCCGACTTCATCCGTATATAAGCTTCATTAACAAAAGAACACCATTGTTGTAATACCACTTTAAACAGGTAGTTTGTAAATGTGTAGAATGTGTTTGTTTTGGGTCCACACTGGTAAGTTAACTGATGTAAATTAAACAGTCACAGAGGATTTTCTACTGAATGACTGGTCAGGGCATAACACTTTCCATTCAGCTTGATCACACCTGTAGTGACCACTTCTGTCATTGTTGCTTATCCATTGTTCACTAGATATGTCAATGTAATTACACCCAACACGATGTTGAAAAACAGAATGCTTCCCAACACTAGATCACATAACTAGATGAGAGCTGGATGTGATCCCAACGCTTCCACCAAAGTAGTGGAAGGGAAAGCTTCAACAGGGACTCTAACCTGCTCATACGTAGCAAAGTGAGCTCTAACGGCCGTTGCCATGAAAGCCTGGTAGACTTTTGGGCAGAGGCAGTAGTCCTACAATGCTTGTGCATTCGGAAAGTATTCAGACCTCTTGACTTATTACATTACAGCCTTATTCTAAAATGAATCAAATCAACTTTTTTCCTCATCAATCTACACACAATAACCCGTAATGACAAAGCGAAACCAAGTTGAGAAATTTTTGCAAATTTATTAAAAATGAAAAACATAAATACCTTATTTATATAAGTATTCAGACCCTTTGCTATGAGAGTAGAAATTGAGCTCAGGTGCATCCTGTTTCCATGGATCATCCTTGATGTTTCTACAACTTGATTTGATCCACCTGTGGTAAATTCAATTGATTCGACATGATTTGGAAAGGCACACACCTGTCTATATAAGGTCCCACAGTTGACACTGCATGTCAGAGCAAAAACCAAGCCATGAGGTCAAAGGAATTGTCCCTAGAGCTCTGAGACAGGATTGTGTCGAGGCACAAAAGGATTGTGTCGAGGCAGCATTGAAGGTCCCCAAGAAAACAGTGACCTCCATCATTCTTAAACGGAAGAAGTTTGGAACGACCAAGACTCTTCCTAGAGCTGGCCTCCCAACCAAACAGAGCAATAGCGGGAGAAGGGCCTTGGTCAGGGAGATGGCCGAGAACCTGATGGTCACCATGACATGAGTTCCAGAGTTCCTCTGTGGAGATGAGAGAACCTTCCAGAAGGACAACCATCTCTGCAGCACTCCACCAATCAGGCCTTTACGGTAGAGTGGCCAGATGGTAGCCACTTCTCAGTAAAAGGCGCATGACAGCCCACTTGGAGTTGCTCAAAAGGCACCTATAGAATCTCAGACCATGAGAAACAAGATTCTCTGGTCTGATGAAACCAAGATTGAACTCTTCGGCCTGAATGCCAAGTGTCACGTCTGAAGGAAAACTGGCACCATCCCTACGGTGAAGCATGGTGGTGGCAGCAGAGACTGGGAGATTAGTCAGGATCGAGGAAAAGATGCAAAGTAAAAAGAGATCCTTGATGAAAACCTCCTCCGGAGTGTTCAGGACCTCAGACGGGGGCGAAGGGTCACCTTCCAACAGGACAACGACCCTAAGCACAAAGCCAAGTCAATGCAGGAGTGGAATTTAATGTCCTTGAGTGGCCCAGAAAAGCCTGGATTTGAACTCGATCGTACATCTCTGGAGAGACCTGAAAATAGCTGTGCAGCAACGCTCCCCATCCAACCTGACAGAGCTTGAGAGGATCTGCATAGAATAATGGGAGAAACTCCCTAAATACAGGTGTGCCAATCTTGTAGCATCATACCTAAGAAGACTTAGGTATGACGTGCTTCAACAGGTGCTTTGTTGAAGCATCAAAAGCTGCTTCAACAAAGTACTGAGTAAAGGGTCTGAATACTTATGTAAATATGATATTTCAGTTGTTGTTTTTTTACTTTGCAAAAAAATCTTAGAACCGATTTTTGCTTCTTCATTATGGGATATTGTCTGTAGGTTGATGAGGGGGAAAAAACGATTTAATAAATTTTTAAATAAGTCTAATGTGGAAAAAGTCAAGGGGTCTGAATACTTTTCGAATGCACTGTATAACATGATTGACACGACTGTAATAATCATGAAACAGCCTTGGAAAAGCCATAAGTGTAAGCCATCATAATTAATTATTTTACATTAACCTGTTTAACTGCATTAATATGGCTAAATGTATCATAGTTCAGACTCGTTATAATTGCAAATACCATGCATTTGGGGGGAATTTAAATCAAACAGATTTTTTTTGCAGGTCTTCTGTTTCCCCACATTTATTGATGAGTTTATTTCCCATCATGAAAATGTATCCCCATTCCCCAATCAAAACCCTTCATCGATACCACAAAATTAACTGACAAACATAGTTTTTTCTCCAATCTGGCAACTCTCATAAAATCCAACATTGCACTAGTATCCCAAAGTATTTAGTGAAAACAAGCATAGAAAACAGCATTGGCATTAATAAATAAAAATGTGAGGCTACTATAAAGTATTTCGGTGACAACCTGGTTAATTAACAACATTGGGTTGTTAACACGTTTGTTTTTTTATTTAAAAAAATGTGATACACAAAAAAAGGCAGTGTAGAACACCTTTCAAAAGATTGTTCTGAAGTTTGCCCCCCCAAAATGTATTTTGATATCAATTAAGTCGCACAAAAATGTGTATTTTCACACGAATTAAGACACACAAAAATGCACTAAATCTACGGAAATATTTTTTTAAACATTTTTGCACAAATTGATTGTGAGATTGTGTTGCGCAACAGGTACCGCTTTTGTTCTAGCAAGAGAAGGAACGGCCTCCCACTGTGATACAAGTACCTATCGGCAGTCTATCTGCAGTGTGTTTCATTCTTTCAATGTCCATTGCAGACATTTTTATCTCATTATCAAATCATTTCTGGGTAACAATTAAGTACCTTACAGTGATTGTTTTTAATAAAAATTGTCAAAAAGAACAAAAATATCTTCCTAGCAAAGAGCCATTTTTTAAGCAATAATTATGCTAGGACTGTAAGGAAGTGGTCTGAGTGGTGAGGAAACTTTAAACTAGCTGCTATTGGCAGAGAGGTTTGGAACCCTCTTTGTTATTGGTTTATTAACTCATTTACCGCCTGCTAATGTCACCAGGCAGGCCAAAACACAATTCCACCAAAACAGGCTGATATTCAGGCGGTCTTATCAAACAGCTCTTACACTAAAAGGGCATTATTCTGCCCTTGAATTGCGTTCCCATTCAAAACTAGACAGATAGCTAACAACTAAGTCTTCAATAAAACTCCCAAGGCGTGACTTTTCTTGAATGAATATTGAAAACGGCAAAATACAGAAAATAATATACTTCAGTATTCAATTCACGTCGACATACTGTAGCTGTACATTATACATTTCAGGTTGAAGTTGCATAAATACAAAGCACGTGCCAAGGTACAATGTATCTGGCATGATGCCAAGCCATATAGCTAATTGTTACTCATATGGTAATTGGCTAACTCCTTTAATTACTCTAATAATGTGCAACCACCTCTGTACAATAACAAAGCATATTACACGAGAAACAGTAACCAAAACTTCAGTATTGTATGTTTTACAATTCGTTAAATGACGCACGAGCAAAGTAATACAGCTGACGACATACATGAAAGGCAAGGCAATTTGTGTGAGTAAATGCAACTAACATTGATAAGTAAGCAATTCTATCAATAACAAGATTATCATCACTAGCAATATGCTTGAATCGAATTTACAAATATTTTCCGGAAGCTGAAGCGGACAAGAAATAACTGCACTGAAAGACCTGCACCATAGCTTTGTTTTTAGCTGCTTCTATGCGTGCAGAACGAATTCTCTACTTCCTGTTTTCGTACAGTCTTTCTAAGTACCAGAAAGCTCCACTAGGGGGCGATAAACACCATGGAACACAACGAAAATCCATCTTAACCACTGTAATAAAAACTCTGTTACCTAACAGAATGGCAGCACAGGCAATATCAGAATTTTCACAATTTCACAGTATTGTAATGAAACAGGCAGGGAGCAGGTCTTGAACCCTCGACCTTCTAGCCCGAAGCCCGGCGCGCTATCAACTGTGCCGCAAAAGCATGCTGTGTGGCGGAGTCGATTTCCGGGGTTATAAACCCAGGGTCTTTACACCAGTCCCTCCTTTCAAAGAGCGAGTCCTCGCGCTAGCTTGCGACTCTACGTCTTACAGGAACGTGCTCACCGGCCAACCACACGCACTGCCGTGGATGCAAGGTCCGATCACTTCTGACACCAATGTAATGAAACAGCAGGGAGCAGGTCTCGAACCCTCGACCTTCTAGCCAGAGGTCCGGCGCGCTATCGACTGTGCCGCAAAAGCATGCTGTACGGCGGAGTCGATTTCCACCGTTATAAACCCAGGGTCGTTACACTATTATTCCAACCCCATAGTGTGGAAATATACACTGAGTGTACAAAACATTCGGAAAACGTTCCTAATATTGACTTGCACCCCCCTTTGCCTTCAGAATAGCTTCAATTTGCCGGGCCATGGACTCTACAAGGTGTCGAAAGCGTTCCACAGGGGTGCTGGCCCATGTTGACTCCAATGCTTCCCACAGTTGTGTCAAGTTGACTAAATGTCATTTGGATGGTGGGCCATTCTGACACACGGAAAACTGTTGAGCGTGAAAAACCCAGCAGTGTTGCAGTTCTTGACACACACAAACCGGTGCGCCTGGCACCTACTACCATACCCAGTTGAAAGGCACTTAAATATTTTGTCTTGCCCATTCACCCTCTGAATGGCACACGTACACAATCCATGTCCCAATTGTCTCAGGGCTGAAAAATTATTCTTTAATAACCTGTCTCCCCCCTTCATCTACACTGATTGAGGTCACTTTAACAAGTGACATCAATAAGGGATCATAGCCTTCACCTGGATTCACCTGGTCAGTCTGTGTCATGTAAAGAGCACGTGTTCCTAATGTTTTTTAGACTCAGCATATATAAAACACGGGAAAATCACTTTTTGACTGCACTGGGCCTTTAACTTTGATATATGGTTGAGATAGAGACGTGAATCCAACATAACAATTAATCATATGTAGACAAACTGGAATTAAAGCCAGACTAAGTCAGTGGCACAGAAGGAACTATCCAAGCAGAAGATACAGCTCCTTCAAAAGTTGATATCTGGTTGCGCTGTCAACCGAACACAATTCAATATCAATAAATATAATTACATTCGAAATCAATCAGAGCTTGAAATATTTCATTTGCTCTCTTAAACCCTCTGGAATGACTTCGATAGCAACAGTCAATCTATTTAGTTCTGAAGTGAAGATCTCTCAACAATTGTTCTCACAACAGCACATTGGTAACAGTCATTGACAAATGTCAAGGCTAAGCAGGGCTTTGTTAAAACCCTGTATGGGAGACTAAAGGGTAGCTGTAGATAGATCAATTCTCCAGTAGGCAGTGCTGTGTAAGATCTGACTTTGTTTTAAAGGCACAAATTCAACATGTTTTATACAAGGTTAGTCTGTGTTGAAATTTGGTTGCCATAATGGTATAATCCTGTGGTTCAAATTTCACCCTCAAACCAACAGTAACTTTTTTTCAAATCCAGATTCCACGTCACGAGATGTTGACAAACAACGTTGATTCAACCAGTTTGTACACAGTGAGCCAGCACCCTCCTCTAATCAGAAAACAGAATGACATGCCCTCTGCGCTCCTCTACATCAGGGCCTGTATTCATAAAACTTCTGAGTATGAGTGCTGATCTAGGATCTGTTTTGTCTTTTAGATCATAATGAGTATAACTACATGGACAGGGGGGGACCTGATCCTCGACCAGCACTCCAAATCTGAGATGCTTTATGTGGCTAGGGGTCCTGGAGTGCTACAGGGTGTGACTGTGAAGCTAACAGTATTAGATGATGTATGTTTATTAGAACATTACAGCACCAAATACCTGAAAACAAAAACATGCACGTCTACTGCTCCACTAGGGTAAAAAAACAGAAAAAAGGGTTTATCAAGGGTTTATCATTTCTATATTTATTTCATCCGGCAATTGTTTTGTGCTCACGCACAATCGGATGCACAGATGGAAGTCCCCCACACTCCAACCAAACCCACACAAAAACACAGACCCAATATCAATGTCTATGTACCCCTGGGACTTTGGAAAACACATTTCATTTCTTGACAAGTTTTACCGGTGAATGAGAACATATTTACTTTATCTCGTCCTGTCACGAGGAACGAGGAAGGAAAGGCAAATGGCTTCATCTTAAGTCACGAGGGAAATGCCCTCTTCAGATGAACAAGAGACATGCCGAGATCTGGAGCCATCACCTGATTACATTAAATGGCCTCTTTCTCAACTGGTTTCCACTAACTACCACAGCCACAGAGTCAAAAAAGGTTATGCATGAGATTAGCAGTGTGGTTAAGGTTAGGATTAATGCTAGGGTTAGGTATAAAATCACATTTGAAGAAGATACATTCTAGGAATAGGTAGGGTTTATTACTCTGTGGCATTGGTAACTAGTGACGACCTTATCAACTTCCTGTTCAGACAGGAAATAAACCCTGAAGCCATGTACTGACTTCCTGTGAATGATCAGTATCACTCAATTAGTCTGTAGGAGTAAACGTCACATATCCATGATAAGAGAAATAAGTGCTTTGTAGTTATGAGACATAATTACTTTGAAGTAAACTTGAACTTGTTGCCACGGGCAGCTGTATTTATTTTTATGTCCTTTGCTAAAACGCCTTCGAGAAGTAGTCCTGAAATTTTAGTTGTGGAATACATTTGAGTGTTGCACTAGCTCTATCAACAGCCCAGCCTGTCGTGGTACATATGGTTAGTCTGCACCACAGGATCATATGATCGAAGGATGTTCAGCTGCTCTCACTTACAAGAGTAAAACACCTCTCCATCCAAAGGTTTAAGGGATCATTCAGCGATTTTTTTATATTTCAATATTTGTTTCCTTATCTTGAAAGCAGTCTATGGACTAGGAGGGACAGCAATCCATACTTTTCTGGTTTTGTAAACGAGCCACTGCCAACAAATGCTATTATTACACTGAAAATAAATAGAAACACAACATGCAACAATTTCAAATATTTGACTGAGTTACATACAGTTCACATAAGGAAATCAGTCAATTTAAATAAATTCATTAGGCCCTAATCTATGGATTTCACATGACTGGGAATACAGATATGAATCTGTTGATCACAGATACCCACAGAAAACCAGTCAGTGTCTGGTGTGACCACCATTTGCCTCATTCAGCGTGACACATTACATTTACATTTAAGTAATTTAGCAGACACTCTTATCCAGAGCGAATTACAAATTGGAAAGTTCATACATATTCATCCTGGTCCCCCCGTGGGAATTGAACCCTGGTCCCCCCGTGGGAAATGAACCCACAACCCTGGCGTTGCAAGCGCCATGCTCTACCAACTGAGCCACACGGGACCGGGACATGGGACCGGGACATGGGACACATCTCCTTCGCATAAAGTTAATCAGGCTATTGATTGTGGCTTGTGGAATGTTGTCTCACGCCTATTCAATGTCTGTGCAAAGTTGCTGGATATTGGTGGGAACTGGAACACGCTGTCGTACATTTCGATCCAGAGCATCCCAAACGTGCTCAATGGGTGAGTATGTAGGCCATGGAAGAACTGAGATATTTTCAGCTTCCAGGAATTGTGTACAGATTCTTGCGATATGGGGCCGTGCATTATCATGCTGAAACATGACGTGATGGCGGCAGATGAATGGCACAACAATGGGCCTCAGGATCTCATCACGTTATCTCTATGCATTCAAATTGCCATCGCTAAAATGCAACTGTGTTCGTTGTACGTAGCTTATGCCTGCCCATACCATAAACACACCGGCACCGGTACCATGGGGCACTCTGTTCATGATGTTGACATCAGCAAACCGATGCCATCTGCACGGTACATATGAAACTGGGATTCATCCGTAAAGAGCACACTTCTCCAGCATGCAAGTGGCCCTCAAAGTCAGTTACGATGCCAGAACTGCAGTCAGATCAAGACCGTGGTGAGAACGACGAGCACGCAGATGAACTTCCCTGAGATGGTTTCTCAGTTTGTGCAGAAATTCTTCGGTTGTGCAAACCCACATTTTCATCAGCTGTCCGGGTGGCTGATCTCAGACGATCCCACAGGTGAAGAAACCGGATGTGGAGGCCCTAGGCTGGCGTGGTTGGACATAATGCAAAATTCTCTAAAATTACGTTGGAGGCGGCTTATGGTAGAGAAATGAACATTAAATTATCTGGCAACAGCTCTGGTGGACATTCCTGCAGTCAGCACAACAATTGCAAGCTCCCTCAAAACTTGAGACACTGAGTTGTGTGACAAAACTGAGAGTGGCCTTTTATTGTCCCCAGCACAAGGTGCACCTTTGTAATGATCATGCTGTTTAATCAGCTTCTTGATATGCCACACCTGTCAGGTGGATGGATTTTCTAGGCAAATATAGAAATGCTCACTAACAGGAATGTAACAAATGTGTGCAAAACATTTTAGAAAAATAAGCTTTTTGTGTGTGTGTGGAACATTTCTGGGATCTTTTATTTCAGCTCATGAAACATGCGACCAACACTTTACGTGTTGCATTTATATTTTTTTTACCATGTACTGTAAGTCAATCAGTGGAGGTTGGTGGCAGCTTAATTGGGGAGGACGGGCTCATGGTAATGGCTGGAGCGGAATAAGTGGTGTGGTATCAAACACATGGTTTCTATGTGTTTAATGCCATTCCATTAGCGCCGTTCCAGCCAATATTATGAGCCATCCTCCCCTCACCAACCCCCACTGGAGTTAATGTACCCCGTTAAAGATGGAATCAGCATTAGAAGAAACAGTGTCACTGTTCGCCCCCCCCAGCGCCTTTGTTATTGTTTTTGTTTTGTTGACCAAACGGAGGTGAGCAGTGTGGGGGGGGGGAAATGCTGTACATATAACGCTGTTCTATCGCACATGCAATGAAAAAAAAAATGGTGTTTGTTGTTTGCAGTAACTTCTTTATTGTTCTAATATCCCAAACAGACGTGGCAGTTTCACCGTTAAGTATTCCAGCTTTAAGCATGTGTTACATTTCATCATCTCTTAACTCCTACTTGCACACAATCCCGGATCCGGGAGCACCCCCATCAGTAAAAAAGCTGACTAGCATAGCCTAGCATAGCGTCACAAGTAAATACTAGCATCTAAATATCATTAAATCACAAGTCCAAGACACCAGATGAAAGATACACATCTTGTGAATCCAGCCATCATTTCTGATTTTTAAAATGTTTTACAGGGAAGACACAATATGTAAATCTATTAGCTAACCACGATAGCAAAAGACAACTTTTTTTTCCCACCATTTTTTTCCTGCATAGGTAGCTATCACAATTTCGACCAAATAAAGATATAAATAGCCACTAACCATGAAACAACTTCATCAGATCACAGTCTGATAACATATTTATTGTATAGCATATGTTTTGTTAGAAAAATGTGCATATTTCAGGTATAAATCATAGTTTACCATTGCAGCCACCATCACAACTCTCACCAAAGCAACTAGAATAACTACAGAGACCAACGTGAATTACCTAAATACTCATCATAAAACATTTATGAAAAATACACAGCGTACAGCAAATGAAAGACAAAGATCTTGTGAATCCAGCCAATATTTCAGATTTTTTAAGTGTTTTACAGCGAAAACACAATATAGCATTATATTAGCTTACTACAATAGCCAACCACACAACAGCATTGATTCAAGCCAACAATAGCGATTACAAATAAACCAGCAAAATATATTAATTTTTTCACTAACCTTCTCAAACTTCTTCAGATTACAGTCCTATAACATCATATTACACAATACATATAGAGTTTGTTCGAAAATGTGCATATTTAGCGGCACAAATCTTGGTTATACAATGAGAATAGTAGGTCAAGCTGCCAACAATATGTCGGGAGAAATCTTGGGAGAGGCACCTAATCTAATCAGTAACTAATCATAAACTTGACTAAAAAATACAGGTTGGACAGCAAATGAAAGATACATTAGTTCTTAATGCAAACGCTGTGTTAGATTTTTTAAATTAACGTTACTACGACATACAGCGTGCGTTAAAGCGAGACCGCACCGAAATTAATGGCGGAATATGAGTTTTACATTTTTCAACAGAACAACGAATTAACATCATAAATAGTTCTTACTTTTTGATGAGCTCCCATCAGAATCTTGGGCAAGTTGTCCTTTGTCCAAAAGAATCGTTGCTCGGTTGTAGATTGTCGCCTTCAACTTTGGAATTAGCAGTAAACATTAGCCATGTGGCCCAGACGTGCCCAACTTACTAGAACGCAGCACAAATAAATATCAGAAAATCGCAATATACTGATATAAACTGATATAACTCGGTTTAAAATAACAACATTATGATGTCTTTAACACCTATATCGAATAAAATCAGAGCCGGATATATCTAAGGGCTATAACGGGAGCTTTCTAGAACGCCATCCTGAGGTCTGTCTTGTGTCATGGCGAATGAAGGAAAGAGAGGACCCCCCGTTCCGAGCCCATTTATATGGCCTCGGATCTGCCTAGCAACTCCATTCCAATTCTCACTATTTGCTGACATCCAGGGGAAGGCGTATGCAGTGCATCTCAACCAATAGAAGACATGCAAATTAATAAACTGACCTCAGAACAGCCTGCATGATTTCAGATTTCTCACTTCCTCATAGGAAAATTGCTCCAACTTGAGTTCTGTTTTACTCACAGATATAATTCAAACGGTTTTAGAAACTAGAGAGTGTTTTCTATCCAATTGTAATACTAATATGCATATTGTACGAGCAAGAATTGAGTACGAGGCAGTTTAATTTGGGAACGAAATTTTTACAAAGTGCAAACAGCACCCCCTATTGAGAAAAGGTTTAAAGTTGATTCAGTCACTCCTTGTCCATTGCCTGCTATCACGGCAAGGAAACAATATCTAAATAAATACAAATGCTGAACTGTCCTTGACAATGTTGCTTAAACATTGGTCATCCCACCTGGTCGAGAGGGGAAAATAATAACAATGGTTTCATTAAGGATTTAATAATACAACCATGTATTTTGAAATCACCCCAGCGTGATTTATGACATGAGAAATAGGTGTCCGAGAAAATAATTAACTCATTTTAAGATTATTACTGTACCTTGTGTTCCCATCATGTATTTGAGGCAGAATAACTCAATTTCTCTTACAGGCCTAGTGTACACTTGATCACTATGGCTAATAAACTAAGAAAACAAACATGCATGTCATGAGGCTGCCAGTAAATTTTTCCCATTGTCTGTGGCAGTAAATGGGTTGTTCCCAGTGCCGTGGCCAGGCTCTGGGTTTTAGTGCGGTCCGGACAGCCATTATCACATTGGTTGCTGTTGCTTCAATCACCTCAGTCGATCTACAAACACATAGCCTATAGCTATACAATTAGCTCAAAACACATTAACTCACAACCGGGATTCAAAACTGTAATTTAATACAATTTAGCAGACACTCTTATCCAGAAGCAATTAGGGTTAAGTGCCTAGCATACAAGGAGTTTTACTAACTCAGTGCATGGCCGGACAAACCATGTCTCAGGCCCTGGGATTGTAATTTTCCGCAATTCAACACATTTTGCTATGGGGCAAAGAGACCTTTTGTTGATGCAGCTTTAAAGCTAATGTCCTGCAATTCGGCAAATTGTGCCATGAACCAGAGAGAAACAATTGCAGTTTTAAAGTTTGAATAACAGTGCATTTATGTTAAATTTTATTCTCCTTTTTTTTAAGGAGAATACAAGAAGTATTGGGTTTGAAAATGTATAATTGGTGGAGTACTGTGACCCTCCCAGGCCCATGTTGCCCAAGGTTAACATTTTAATGCAGTGGGCTAAATCAGGGTCACACAGAGTGTTTCCTGGTAGTCTCAAACAAATCTACTTCGAAACCTCACACACATGGTTATGGGCTTAAAAAAAAGAAGACACCTGTACCATGTCAGATGTAGAGTTGAAATGTATTCAATGTTGAGTTTGCATCCCAATATTACACTTTATATACATCACAGAACACTGAAATCCAACAAAACCGTTTGACATAGAAACAACAGATTTTCTGCATTTTTTTTAAAGTCATGTTTACTAATTATGAATTTATGAAAAATATTAATAACATTCCACCCATGAGGCCACTAGAGGGGGACTTGATCACTTGACTGCAGGAAAGGGAACTATGAACATACATTGTAGATCAGGGGTGTCAAACTCATTTCGCATCGTGGGCCACATACGGCCTAGGGAGATGTCAAGTGGGCCGGACCATTAAAATTATACCATACTCTGCTATAAATAACCAAAATATCATGTCTTTCCTTTGTTTTGGTGTAAAGAAGCACAAGAACATTAGGAAAATATTGAAATTTAATGAACTATCCTTTTACAAAACATTTCATGAAACACCTCATATTTCCTTAGACAAATGTGCAATTTACTTTTATCATTCACAAATATGCATTGCAACTGATCCCACTGATTGTACAAAGGCACAAAACTTTAATTGGTACTGAAAAATATAGTAATGCACTTTAAGATTAAATGAGACTTTTAAAGAAAGGAATTTTTAAACCACTTACACATACGCATATAAAATCTAAATGTAATCCCTGCGTACACCTTACAAACTAAGGAGAGTGATTTTAAATGTGTAATGAAGAAAGTGTTCGCCTGTCCTGTAAATCTGTAAACTTCATACATGAAACATACATACACATACAATACATACTGAAAATTTATGGAGTTGTATGAACAGTAGAATTCCATCACACAACTTTTGTTTTGAAGCTGCTGACTAACATTAAAGCGCACATTTTTTAAATCACCACAGTAAGGATTCATCTTCACAGAGCTGTATTCTTTCAATGCAAACAGTATCTAAGGCAGCATTTTAAAGGTGTTAGTCTAGTCTGGACTTGTATTTGTTCCTGAAACTTGGCATCTTTTGGCCTGTACAAGTGCATCAACACCAGGTGTCATGTCCTGACTAGCTGTCACTTTCAGAATGTCATTTAAGTGCTTGTTTGTGAGCCTTGAACGCATTTTTGTTTTATTGATATTCATCACTGAGAAAATTTGTTCACAAAGGTAGGTTGTCCCAAACATGCACAAAACTTTAGCAGCCAGGGCTGTTAATTTGGGGTACCCTGGTAGTAGATACTGATAAAATCTGTCCAGACCTACAGAGGCAAATTTGCCCTTCAAATCTGCATCACACTGCAAATCAATTATCTCTAGCTGAATTTCGACCGGCAGATCAGAAGCTTTAACTGTGAAAGGTGAGCGAAAAACTGAAAATTCTGTCTCAAGTTCATCAAATACCTGAAAACGTTTCTCAAACTCCCGCAGTAGTCCTGCAATTTTGTCTTTGTACCGTTTCATGTCCGCATCAGGTCTGGTCACACACACATCTCTCAGACAGGGGAAATGAGCAGGGTTGCCATTTGCCAGTTGCATCTCCCACAAAGTCAGCTTCAACTTAAATGCATGTATGTTGTCAGAAAACTGTGTGACAACTTTTTTGCGGCCTTGCAACATTTTGTTCAGATTGTTCAAGTGTTCAGTAATATCAACCAAGAATGCAAGGTCCCGTAGCCATTCCTGAGATTGTAATTCCAACACCGGTTTTCCTTTTTTCTCCATGAACTGCCCGATTTCCTCTCGTAGATCAAAGAAATGCCTCAGCACAGCGCCTCGGCTTAACCATCTCACTTCAGTGTGGTATGGCAGGCTGTGGGTAATGTTGCTGTCGCTGAGAAGTTTGTCAAACTGACGATGGTTCAGACCTCTGGACCGGATGAAATTTACAGTGCGAACAACCACCTCCATGACGTGGTCCATTTTCAGCGACTTGCAACACAATGCCTCCTGGTGCAAAATACAGTGAAATGTCCAGAAACAATCTCCTCCATTAAGGGCTTGTACTTTGTCTTTGAACTTTGTCGCGACACCTGCTTTCTTTCCGACCATGGATGGCGCGCCGTCTGTAGCCAGGCTGACAGCGCGGGACCAGTCCACTCCAACTCTGTCCAATGCAGCAACGACAGAGCCGAAAATGTCCTCGGCTGTTGTGGTGTCCATCATTGGCACCAACTCAAGAAACTCTTCAGTAACAGTCAATGTCTCATCAACTCCTCGAATAAATATGGCCAGTTGGGCCACGTCTGTGATGTCAGTGCTCTCGTCAATTGCCACGGAAAATGCAATAAATGACTTGACTCTCTGTTTCAATTGACTGTCTAAATCTGCCGATAGTTCCGAAATCCTCTCTGCTATAGTATTCCTCGTCAGGCTAATATTGGCAAAAGCTTGTCGCTTCTCGGGACATACAAGTTCAGCCGCCTTCATCATGCATCGTTTAACAAAGTCACCGTCGGAATACGGCTTCGATGCTAATGCTATTTCGCTAGCAATTAGGTAGCTGGCTTTTACCGCTGCTTCACTGACTTCTCGGCTCTGGATGAAAGTTGACTGCTGTTTCCTCAGACCCGCCAGCAACTTGTTGCAAACACACCAAGTACGAAGGTTTTCCGTGCATCTCTGTAAATAAATAGGACGTGGTCCATTTTTCTTTGAAAATTCTACACTCCTTATCTACTTTTCTCCGTTTGGATAACGACATTTTGGCTAATGAGGGTGTAGCGGAGAGGTAGAGACCAAGGTATTAACAACGTCGTAACAAGCAGCAGATGGCGCATTGATACCGTCTGCTGTTTTCAGTCTGTCTCAGTGATGCGGCTTGTCTTCTACTCTGATGGAAAGAGTGCGCCCCTTAGCGGATAATCCATGAATTGCAGCGAATTAAAAATATTAATTCCATGTCTTTTATGCATTTTTTCCACTTTCAAATTATCCTGCGGGCCTGATCGAACCTCCTTGGGGGCCGGTTCCGGCCCGCGGGCCGTATGTTTGACACCCCTGTTGTAGATGAAAGGAAGTGTAATATTTTTGTATTGTAATTTCAGAAAAGGTCCTTAATATACCTACAGTAATAGTGTAATGATAGTGTTTCACAATATCTTTTCTCCCAAAAATGTATTGGGCACAGACAAAATTGTATTCTAATGGTGCAGCCTTCTAATTGGTCAACTAAAGACTGGGGCTGAGCAATTTCTACATGTTTGACGCTTGCCCTTTGCTGGCCTCAGCCAATTTGACAACAAGAGATTTGCCGGCCCCAGTCAATTTGCCAACACGGACCAATAGGGCTGCAAATCTAGAATACAATTTTCTGTGTGCCCAATTATGGGGGGGGGGGGGGGTATTGTGAAACACTATCATTCCACTGTTACTGTAGATATATCAAGGACATTTTCTGAAATTTCCATGCAAAAATATTAAATATAGCTCCTTTAATATTACTCCATGGATCCCTTGGCCCAAATTATTTTAATCTGTTGTTGTTAGTAATATTCATAAAAAAATCTGTCCGCAGACCCAACTTTGAGAACCCCTGGGCTAATTTCCCAATCAAATGTTTTTAACTGACATGGGCTAATTGAGTGACTGTCATTTAACCTCGTTTCTATCCACAGTGTTTATGCAAGTAAAGTCATATCGTATAAAAAAAAGTCACAACAGCTGTGATGGAAAAAGGATGTTTCGGTGTAATTTTATAAATTCAGACAGGTAATTTGTTCGTTCGACATGGTGGGATTTTTATGTGTCTGTAGAATTAATTATACGGGAAATGGCGGTGGAAATGGAGTTACGCGGTGATATGGTATGTAGTCCTCACACTACGACTCAGGAATCAATGCAGTTTCTTAGGCTACAGATTAAATCAATTATGATTAACATCACAGGGTGGTGAAAGTGCACGGTGATGAGTTTGATGCTGCTTTCTAACAAATATCGAGGGTTTTATTCTGGTGGCATGATGATCGATGCTTGACTGCCGTTTGACAAATATTCTCGCTTTTATGAGTTTTATGCATAATAATCTCATGTAGTCTAGCCAACCCACACAGCCTACCCGCACTGTATCTGCAAACTGTTGGCTAGAGTGCAGGTGCCAAAACCAGAGTATGCACATTTGCTATTCAACGCAATAGTTTTTGTGACAAAACTATCCGTAGAGTTAAAACGTGCGATAACCGACAACTGCATAGTATTGTAGCGACCCGCACAGACAGCTGTGTGTTATGTGTTAGGCTAGTAGGTGGTTGTGTTCGCGGGGTCCGACATGTCAGTCAACCTGCTATCTGCCAATCACGGGAATGCCTGGAATGTTCTGATGCCGGGCATCCTGGTGGTTGGCGGAGTGGCGTGGAGGGGGGTTGGGCAGGGGGATGGAGCATTGGAAGTTAAGACCAGGTTTTGCCTTTGTTCTCTCTCTTACGTCTGGGCTTCACAAGAGAAGGTCACGATTGGCTTGTGGGCTATCTTTCATTTATTTGGCGTGGGCTACGGCCAAACAGTAGCCTGTGTAAAGTTGGTTTAATAAACCGTCCATTCGTAAACTCAATCCTCTGTCTGGACAGTTGTTCTTTTATGATCTAGTCAGGTCATTACAGTATAATCATTGCTTTGGTTTAGGCGATGTTGGAGGTGGAATAGCATTGGAGCTGTCAAATCGGTGAGCGGCTGCTCTTGTGGTTATTGTCACACACAAAAAACACCCATCCCTAAATCCCACCCGTGTTAGAAGTTCAGAACGAGAAAGGATTGAAAATCATGAAACGAAAGGATTTATATCAGCCTAACCAGAGGTGTAGATTACATCACACATTCCAGGGTTTGAATTTGTAACAAGGCTGCATGGAATTTCTACTAATGTGACTTGGTGTATCCAATGGCAATGTCCGCGATAGGTATATTGCCTTCAGAAAGTATTCACACCGCTTGCATTTGTCTTACAAAGTCTTGTCATAGATATTCAAGCCGATTTTAAGTCAAAACTGTTACTAGTCCACTCAGGAACATTCAATGTTGTCTTGGTAAGCAACTCAAGTCCCTTTGGAAAGTATTCAGACCCCTTGACTTTTTCCACATTTTGTTACGTTACAGCCTGATTCTAAAATGGATTAAATAAAAACCTTTCCCCAGGAATCTAAACACAATACACTATAATGACAAAGAAAAAACAGTTTTTTAGAAATGTTTGCTAATTTATATTAAAAATAAAAAACAGAAATACCTTATTTACATAAGTATTAAGACCCTTTACTATGAGACTCGAAACTGAGCTCAGGTGCATCCTGTTTCCATTGATCATCCTTGAGATGTTTCTAAAACTTGATTGGAGTCCACCTGTGGTAAAATAATTGATTGGACATGATTTGGAAAGGCACACACCTGTGGTCCCACAGTTGACAGTGCGTGTCAAAGCAAAAAACAAGCCCTGAGGTCGAAGGAACTGTCCGTAGAGGTCTGAGACAGGATTGTGTCGAGGCACAGATCTGAGGAAGGGTCCCAAAAAATGTCTTCAGCATTGACGGTCCCCAAGAACACAGTGGCCTCCATCATTCTTAAATGGAAAAAGTTTTGAACTACCAAGACTCTTCCTAGAGCTGGCCCCTCGGCCAAACTGAGCAATCGGGGGAGAAGGGCCTTGCCAAAGCGCACCTAAAGGACTCTCAGACCATGAGAAACAAGATTCTCTGGTCTGATGAAACCAAGATGAAACTCTTTGGCCTGAATGCCAAGCGTCACGTCTGGAGGAAACCTGGCACCATCCCTACGGTGAAGCGTGGTGGCAGCATCAGGCTGTGGGGATGTTTTTCAGGGGCAGCGACTGGGAGACTAGTCAGGATTGAGGGAAAGATTAACGGAGTAAAGTACAGAGAGATCCTTGATGAAAACTTGCTCCAGAGCACTCAGGACTGCAGACTGGGGCGAAGGTTGACCTTCCAACAGGACAATGACCTTAATCACACAGCCAAGACAATGCAGGAGTGGCTTCAGGGCAAGTCTCTGAATGTTCTTGAGTGGCCCAGCCAGAGCCCAGACTTCAACCCAGTCGAACATCTCTGGAGAGACCTGAACATAGCTGTGCAGCAACACTTCCCATCCAACCGGACAGGTTTTGAGAGGATCTGCACAGAAGAATGGGAGAAACTTCTCAAATACAGGTGTGCCAAGCTTGTAGAGTCATACCCAAGAAGACACAAGACTGTATTCGCTGCCCAAGGTGCTTCAACAAAGTACTCAGTAAAGGGTCTGAATACTTATGTAAAGTTTTTTTCATTTTATAAATTTGTTTAAATTTCTAAAAACTGTTTTTGCTTTGTCATTATGGGGTGCTATTTGTAAATTGATGAGGGGAAAAAAACTTTAATACATTTTGTAATAAAAATAATAATAATACCGTAACAAAATGTGTCAAGGGGTCTGAATACGTTCTGAATGCATTGTATACGTTTTAAGTTATTGTCCTGCTGAAAGGTGAGTTTGTCTCCCAGTATCTGTTGGAAAGCAGACTGAACCAGGTTTCTGTCTGAGCTTAGCTACATTTTTTTATGTTAAAAAAAGTCCGCAGTCCTTGTCAATGACAAGCATACCCATAGCATGATGCAGCCACCACCATGCTTAAAAATATAAAGAGTGGTACTCAATGATGTATTGTGCTCGATTTGCCCCAAACATAACACTTTGTATTCAGGACATTAAGTTAATTTCTTTGCCACATTTTTGCAGTTTTACTTTAGTGCTATATTGCAAACACAATGCATGCTTTGGATTTTTTAAATTCTGTACAGGCTTCCTTCTTTTCACTCTCATTTAGGTTAGTATTGTGGATTAACCACATTGTTGTTGATCCATCCTCAGTTTTCTCCTTCCTCAGTTTTCTCCTATCACAGCCATTAAAACCCCCAAGAGTCAATGTCCGTGCCCCCGCGGAAATCTAATGAGCTTAAAAGGATCCTTCCCCTTTTTTTTCAATTTTCACCTAAAATGACTTACCCAAATCTGACTGCCTGTAGCAGGACCTGAAGCAAGGATATGCATATTCTTGGTACAATTTGAAAGGAAACACTTTTGAAGTTTGTGGAAATGTGAAACTAATTTAGGAGAACATAACACATTAGATCTGGTATAAGATAATACAAAGAAAAAACATAAGTATATACATATTTTATACCCTCTTTGAAATGCAATAGAAAGGCCATAATGTATTATCCCAGCCCAGAAGCAATTTAAACTTTGGCCACTAGATGGCAGCCGTTTGTGTGCGCAAAGTTTTAGACTGATCCAATGAACCATTGCATATCTGTTCAAAATGTTGTATCAAGACTGCCCAAATGTGCCTAATTGGTTTATTCATACATTTTAAAGTTTCTAATTGTGCACTCTCCTCAAATAATAGCATGGTATTCTTTCACTGCAATAGCTACTGTAAATTGGAGAGTGAACTTAAATTCTTGTTAATCTAACTGTTCTGCCCATTTTAAGATATGTAAATCCTGGGATTTTTTTTGTTTCTTACAACCTCATGCTAATCACATTAGCCTATGTTAGCTCAACCGTCCCAGACATCGATCCTGTAGAGGTTAATAAAAATCCCCATACAAATCGATCAATTTAAACTCCTGATGTCGCACTTCCGCATCTGCAGTGAAAGGTGACAGAGCTAGAGCGGTGTTTGTCAGACCATGTGACATCCCGAAAAATGGCCTTTTCACAAAATTGTCTGTAGCTTCAGAACGGTTTGTGCTAATAACTATTATGACCCACCTATGGAAAGATGAGACTTTCACGAACACGTACATCACACTACCCAAAAAGCACTCTACAAATGCACTCAAAAAGTTCTATCTAGAACCTTCGGAGAACCCAATAGGAGAACCCTTTATGTGACTTGGTGCATCCAATGGCAATGTCCGCGATAGGTATATTGCCTTCAGAAAGTATTCACACCGCTTGAATTTGTCTTACAAAGTCTTGCCATAGATATTCAAGCCGATTTTAAGTCAAAACTGTTACTAGTCCACTCAGGAACATTCAATGTTGTCTTGGTAAGCAACTCCAGTCCATTTGGAAAGTATTCAGACCCCTTGACTTTTTCCACATTTTGTTACGTTACAGCCTTATTCTAAAATTGATTAAATAAAAACATTTTCTCAGGAATCTAAACACAATACACCATAATGACAAAAAAAAACAGTTTTTTAGAAATGTTTGCTAATTTATATTAAAAATAAAAAACAGAAATACCTTATTTACATAAGTATTAAGACCCTTTACTATGAGACTCGAAACTGAGCTCAGGTGCATCCTGTTTCCATTGATCATCCTTGAGATGTCTACAACTTGATTGGAGTCCACCTGTGGTAAAATAAATTGATTGGACATGATTTGGAAAGGCATACACCTGTGGTCCCGCAGTTGACAGTGCGTGTCAAAGCAAAAACCAAGCCATGAGGTCGAAGGAACTGTCCGTAGAGGTCTGAGACAGGATCACCAAAAATGATAAGATTACACACTCCCAGGAATGACATGCATGATGGCTCATTAGCTTATACACTAACTTTCACACATCTAGATAGACAAGGCGGGGTGGGTGTGGAGCCAGACACAGCAGGGGTTCAAACTATTTACATTTACATTTAAGTCATTTAGCAGACGCTCTTATCCAGAGCGACTTACAAATTGGAAAGTTCATACATATTCATCCTGGTCCCCCCGTGGGAATTGAACCCACAACCCTGGCATTGCAAGCGCCATGCTCTACCAACTGAGCCACGCGGGACCACAAAAAATAACTTTACGTCGTCCCCTCGCCCCGACACGGGCGCGAACCAGGGACCCTCTGCACACATCAACAACGGTCGCCCACGAAGCATCGTTACCCATCGCTCCACAAAGGCCGCAGTTCCTACATTTGAACATAAAAATGGAATTTATCAAACAAAAACTGTGACATTTTATCTCTGGGACCCTCAGGGTGACAAATCAGAGCAAGATTACTGAATTTATTAAGTACATTAAATATCTATCTATACTGAACAAAAATATAAACGCAACATGCAACAATTTCAAAGATTTTACTGAGTTACAGTTCATATAAGGAAATTGGACAGTTGAAATAAAGTCATTAGGCCCTAATCAAGGGATATCACATGACTGGACAGGGTGCAGCCATGAGTGGGCCTGGGAGGCAATAGGCCCACCCACTTGGCAGCCAGGCCCACCCACTGGGGAGATAGGCCCAGCCAAGCAGAATTAGTTTTTCCCCACAAAAGGGCATTATTACAGATTGAAATACTCCTCAGTTACATCAGCTGTCCTGGTGGCTGGTCTCAGATGATCCCGCAGGTGAAGAAGTGGACTGTGGAATTCCTGGGCTGGCGTGGTTACATGTGGTCTGCAGTTGTGAGGCAGTTTGGATGTATTGCCAAATTCTCTAAAACGACGTTAGAGATGGCTTATGGTAGAAAAATTAACATTCAATTATCTGGCAACAGGTCTTGTGGACATTCCTGCAGTCAGCATGCCAATTGCACACTCCCTCAAAACGCGAGACATCTGTAGCATTGTGTATGTCACAAAATGGCACATTTTAGAGTGGCCTTTCTATTGTTCCCAGCACAAGGTGCACCTGTGTAATGATCATGCTGTTTAATCAGTTTACTGATATGCCATATCTGTCAGGTGGATGGATTGTCTTGGCAAAGGAGAAATTCTCACTAACAGGAATGTAAACAAATTTGAGAGAAAAAAAAAGCATTTTGTGCGTATGAAACATTTCTTGGATTATGTTTTATTTCAGCTCATGAAACATGGGATCAACACTTTACCTGTTGCGTTTATATTTTTGTTCAGTGTAGAACCTTAGGAGAACCCTTATGGTTCCAGGTAGAACCCTTTTGGATTCCATGTAGAACCCTTTCTACAGAAGGCTGAGCCGAAGAACACTTTTGGATCCTTTTTTTCTAAGCCTGTATTGGTGGAACGAAACAAATATGGGCTGTTAATAATTTAATAGCCTTTGCTTCTCGTTATAACATTAGCTAATTGGATGGTTGAATATGATGGATTACGTTTCATGGTCAAAATGCCTAATTACGCTCCTGAGTGCACTCAGAACATCTCAGAGAGCACCCAGGAAAAACAGATCAGAGTCACGTGACAGAGAATGGCGGCTATATTTGACAGCAAGCTGGCTCACTTTCAGGACAGAGTTTATGGCTAAGGTTTCTAAACGATGACTGAAAGACTGTGTCATTATCCACAAATAGATATTTGGTAAACTTTCTCAGAACATTAGTCAAATATTCTGGTCAACTCTTGTGGCCTTGCTCTACTAGGCAGGTGTTTTGAGGCTTTTCAGTGGGACAATTTTGTTAGATCCCATACAAAACAAAAAAGCACTGTCAAGTAAGTGTTTAAAATGTTATTTTAAAATGAACACATATGCCTACATTTTGCCAGCTGAAGCTATTATCTTCCAAAGGAAATTAGTAGTTTCTCAAGTTACAATTTGACATGTGTGCAAACTCAGCAAAGTTAGCAAGTTAATGTTAGCGCTAGATATTTTTTGCTACTAGCTATATAGCTATGATAGCTATCTAGCTAGCCAGCCACTTGCCATCATCAAAGTTAAAATATTCAGATTTTCATCTCAAGGTTAGACACCAATTAGGAGTATTGTGACCTAGCTAGCTAGGTAAAAATAGCATATTGTCAATACTGTAGCGGAAAGTTAAACTGGTTAATGTTAGCTAGCTATCTAGCTAGCTACCTTACCAACTGTTCCAATTTTGAAATAGTAGCTAGCTAGACACAGTAGCTATAGCTTTCAGTGATTGGTTCAAACTCTCAAACATGACTGTGTAACTATGCTAGCTAGCTAGATACTTCAATCACTCTTCAAATGTGTGTTTCCATAGGCTGAATGGAGAAAATGTGCTGCCCTGAAGACATTATCATGTAAATTAAAGCAGAGAAAGCCTTGAAATTGTGTGGGTCAATGTTAGAAATTTGTGCACAAAATTTGAGAGAAATTTGCTATTTGTGGGTATAGAACATTTCTGGAATCTTTTATTTCAGCTCATGAAATATGGGACCAACACTTTACATGTTGCGTTTTGTATTTTTCTTCAGTATAGATAGCTATGATAGCTAGCTAGCTAGCCAGCCACTTGCCATCATCAAAGTGAAAACATTCAGATTTATTATGGTGTAGCTAGCTAGGTAAAAATAGCAAATTGTCAATACTGTAGCTGAACGCTAAATTGGCTAACATTAGCTAGCTACCTTACCAACTGTTCCATTTTCGAAGTAGTAGCTAGCTACTTCAATCACTCTTCAAGTGTGTGTTTCCATTGTCTGAATGGAGAGAATGTGCTGCCCTGAAGACATTATCATGTAAGTTAAAGCAGAACAAGTCTTGTAATTGTGTGGGTCAACGCTAGGTAAGAATTTAAAAAAGACAAAATGTGTCAGAAAAATTGTGGACAAGCTGCAAATCTGCAGAACCATGCAGCCAGTTTTAATTCTTAATTGCTCATCAATGAATACACTCCTAATTACTAATTATTCTGTCCACATCAACATTGGTGGTGCAAATGATGCCTGGTGTTGTTGGTCAATTTCTTCAACAAATGATCAGGTCTATATAATTATCAAACATACATTAGTAATGGAAAGGAAACACAGACTATTTGTGTAAGTATTAAAATACTAATTTTAGTAATACAATTGTAGGCAGAAGTTGATACAGAGTACAGTATATGATAGTTCTCCCCAAGTTCTGCAAAATGTCTCAGACATCCTGTACCTCATATAGCCTCCCCAATCCCCCTTACGTAACTTTCCTTAGCAACAACATTTTAATAAGTCTAACCTCCCCCTGACAGCAGGAACCATTTTATCAGCAAGTAAAAACTCAGAAGTGGGTTTGACCGAAACTTGACCTTTCATCACAAGTATAGAGTCCTGACAATGTGAACGAGTGTAAGCATCTTCTGACAGGTGGCTGGTTTCATCAGGTCTGTGGCAGCCTTGTGTTCTCGGATAACCAGATAACCACGGTGGGATCCAGACAGGAGGAGTCTGAACGTAGATGCCTTCTGATAGTGTCTGAAGGTCACAACACTCAAAAACAAGGTTTAACACACACACAGAGGTATCCTGAAGAGGAGACCTTATAGTTAATAGCCCATCCATAATTTAGCCCAAACAACTACCTCTTTCCCTACTGTATTTATTTATTTTGCTCCTTTGCACCCCATTATTTCTATCTCTACTTTGCACATTCTTCCACTGCAAATCAACCATTCCAGTGTTTTACTTGCTATATTGTATTTACTTCGCCACCATGGCCTTTTTTTTGCCTTCACCTCCCTTATCTCACCTCACTTGCTCACATTGTATATAGACTTATTTTTCTACTGTATTATTGACTGTATGTTTGTTTTACTCCATGTGTAACTCTGTGTTGTTGTATGTGTCGAACTGCTTTTCTTTATCTTGGCCAGGTCGCAATTGTAAATGAGAACGTGTTCTCAACTTGCCTACCTGGTTAAATAAAAATCGTTTATCATAACATAATTTATTAACCTTTTAAAAGGTATAAGGCCTTGGTTTAACCGTCTTTAGTGTCCTAAAGATGGCAGCATAATTTAAAAAAGAAAGATTCAACTTTTGCTAAATAAGGTGTTCAATTAACAATCAAGCAATGTATATTTATTTTAAATTTGATTCACCATTTCTCTTTTCTTCACAGAGGTGAGACATTTCTAGCTGGATGGCTTTGTAAACTTTGACTGTCATGTTTCCAACTAATTACTTCAAGAACTGTCTTAAAATGTGTCTGTGCTCATTTCGTTTCCATAAACTGAAGTTAATGGAGAATGTGCTGTGCAGCCCGGAAGATCATAATGTAGTAAGTGTAAGCAGAGATTAATAAGGCTTGGAATTGTGGGTCAATTCCAAATGTGAAAAAAACACCCTAATTTCAAATTCCACTGTTCACAGCAATGTTGATGGTGCCTGCCTGATTTGTTAAGGATATCAGGGTAATTTTTAAAGGTAAGTTTCAATTTAAAGGTTAGGAAACAGTGTGGTCAAAGACTTAGTAACTTAGTTGTAGCCACGATCTGGTTACCTACAGTGCCTTGCAAAAGTATTCATCCCCCTTGGCGTTTTTCCTATTTTGCTGCATTACAACCTGTAATTTAAAAATATTTTTATTTGGATTTCATGTAATGGACATACACAAAATAGTCCAAATTGGTGAAGTGAAATGAAAAAAATAACTTGTTTCAAATAATTCAGAAAATAAATAAATGGAAAAGTGTTGCGTGCCATTTTATTCACCCACTTTGCTATGAAGCCCCTAAATAAGATCTGGTGCAACCAATTACCTTCAGAAGTCACATAATTATTTAGATTGCATACAGGTGGCTATACTTAAGTGTCACATGATCTCAGTATATATACACACCTTTGCCAAAAGGCCCCAGAGTCTGCAACACCACTAAGCAAGGGGCACCATGACGACCAAGGAGCTTTCCAAACAGGTCATGGACAAAGTTGTGGAGAAGTACAGATCAGGGTTGGATTATTTAAAAAATAACAGAAACTTTGAACATCCCACTGAGCATCATTTAAATCCAATATTAAAAAATGGAAAGAATATGGCAAACCTGCCATGAGAGGTCAGTACCTGAAAACTCATGGACCAGGCAAGGAGGGCATTATTAATCAGAGAGGCAACAAGGAGACCAAAAATAACCCTGAAGAAGCTCCACAGCGGAGATTGGAGTATCTTTCCATAGGACCACTTTAAGCCGCACACTCCACAGAGCTGGGCTTTACGGAAGAGTGGCCAGAAAAAATCCATTGCTTAAAGAAAAAACTAAGCAAACACATTTGGTGTTCGCCAAAAAGCATGTGGGAGACTCCCCAAATTTATGGAAGAAAGTACTCTGGTCAGATTAGTCAAAATTGTTGCTTTTTGGCCATCAAGGAAAACGCTATGTCTGGCATAAACCTAACACCTCTCAACAACCCGAGAACACCATCCACGCAGTGAAGCATGGTGGGGGCAGCATCATGCTGTGGGGTTGTTTTTCATCGGCAGGGACTGGGAAACTGGTCAGAATTGAAGGAATGATGGATAGCACTAAATACAAGGAAATTCTTGAGGGAAACCTGTTTCAGTCATTCAGAGATTTGAGACTGGGATGGAGGTTCACCTTCCAGCAGGACAATGACCCTAATTGTATTGCTAAAGCAACACTTGAGTTGTTTAAGGGGAAACATTTAAATGTCTTGGCATGGCCTAGTCAAAGCCCAGACCTCAATCCAATTGAGAATCTGTGGTATGACTTAAAGATTGCTGTACACCAGCGGAATCCATCCAACTTGAAGGAGCTGGAGCAGTTTTGCCTTGAAGAATGGGCAAAGATCCCAGTAGCTAGATGTGCCAGGCTTATAGAGACATACCCCAAGAGACTTGCAGCTGTAATTGCTGCATAAGGTGGCTCTTCAAAGTATTGACTTTGGGGGGGGTGAATACATATGCACGCTCAAGTTTTCAGTTTTTTCGTGTTATTCCTTGTTTGTTTCACAAGAAAAAATATTTTGCATCTTCAAAGTGGTAGGCATGTTGTGTAAATCAAATGATACAAACCCCCCCAAATATCTTTTAATTCCAGGTTGTAAGGCAACAAAATAGGAAAAATGCCAAGGGGGGTGAATACTTTTGCAAGCCACTGTATAACTACAAACATAGTTATGTTTTTCTGTTATTAAATTTAAAGTTATTTCTCGATATCTTCTAAACTACCCACGATGCACTATTTCTCAACGTCATATGGAGAATATCCTCTTTGCTATCGAGTTTGTATGCTAGCTTAGTGGCTAGTTCAAGCTGGCTAACATTAGCCACTAGACATGCTAGCATGAAATTACATTCCAGACTTCCAGGCTGTGGTGAGCTACAATCCACCAATCTTGAGGAAGTGTGATGTAAACAAGGTACAGAAGAGGCACGTATCCTCATGCTCTTCACAAACTTTATGGCTGTGTTATATAGTGGGTACCCGTTAGCATGGCAGGATCTGATGCCTTCTTGCCGTGGACTCAAAGCGAAAGAGAAAATCATACCTGCTTGATCTAATTGTGTAGCACCTCATCTGTTCTCTTTTTTGTTTGTTCAACTTTTCGGTATGTTCTCTGTAAAGTAGGCTACTGGAGTTGTGTAACTTTTCCCACCTTGGCTTAGTGCTAATGCGCTAGCTGTTTGACATCCCGCTATTGGATTTCTCTCACTGACTCTCCCTCGGACCGGTGAAGCGCCCACCTCTCCCTCGCTTTGGTTGCTAACTCAGCTTGTTAAACTTTTACAAAAACTTTTACACAGTCGTCAATCTGTAAGTCTCTGCTCTGTCTTTGCTTTTAATCTGTGGTTATGTTGTGCAACGGGGCCTCCCACTCCTCTTTCTATTCTGGTTAGAGCCAGTTTGCGCTGTTCTGTGAAGGGAGTAGTACACAGAGTTGAGATTTTCAGTTTCTTGGCAATTTCTGGCATGGAGTAGCCTTAATTTCTCAACAAGTATAGACTGATGAGTTTCAGAAGAAAGTTATTTGTTTCTGGCCATTTTGAGCCTGTAATCAAACCCACAAATGCTGATGCTCCAGATACTCAACTAGTCTAAAGAAGGCCAGTTTTATTGCTTCTTTAATCAGGACAACAGTTTTTAGGTGTGGTAACATAATTGCAAAAGGGTTTTCTAATGATCAATTAGCCTTTTAAAATGCTAAACTTGAATTAGCTAACACAACGTGCCATTGGAACACAGGAGTGATGGTTGCTGATAATGGGCCTCTCTACGCCTATGTAGATATTCCATTAAAAAAACTGCTGTTTCCAGCTACAAAAGTCATTTACAACATTAACACTGTATTTCTGATCAATTTGATGTCATTTTAATGGACAAAAATGTGTTTTTCTTTCAGAAACAAGGACATTTCTAAGTGACCCCAAACTTTTGAACGGTAGTGTATAATATCTGCAGGACAAATTGCGATGACATGACTACTCCAAGCTGACGCCAGCCAGAACATCTGCAGAGGGCTAAAGCAAAGCCTTCATGCCAAGTCATGAGTTAGAGAGTGAGACACTATACAGTCACTCAACATCTTAATACATACCAGAGACATGAGCTAGCTTTTTTCTATGAGTGCCAAGTTAAAGACCCCATGGCTGTTGGATCCTAATTTACCTACAGTATATGTAGCAGTATTTTTGGGGGTATTTTTGTACTTTTCCTTGGGACATCTTGTCGCAGTAAGCTATATCAGAGAGAATTGGAGGGTTTATAAAGGCCCAGTACAGTCAAAAACTTGGTGTGCCTGTGTTTTATATACTATATTTCCACACCATGAGATTGAAATAATAATGTGAAATTGTTAAAATTATGATAATGCCCGTTTCATGTTCGAGCTCTTTGAAAAGACCACCTACATTTTAAGCCTGTTTGACGGGATGGAGTTTTGGCCTGCGCGGTGACATCACCGGGCGGTAAATTGGTTAATAGTCGAATAAAAAAAGAGTTCCAAACCTCTGCAAATAACAGCTAGTTTTCCCCTCCCCACTCAGACCACTCACAGATAGTCCAGCCAATTCTTGCTTGAGAAACTGCTCATAGCTAAGAAGCTATTTTTAATTTTTTTATACCATTTTAATTGAAAACAATCACACTAAGGTACTTAATCGTTACCCAGAAATGATTTGAAATTGAGAAAAAAAAATGTCCCTAGGGCCAATACTTTTTCCTGACCAAGTGACCTGTAAAGAGAACTCTGGGACCTAGTTAGGCCTATATTTCGAACCACGATTTCAGGTTTTCTTACGTTCATTCAGAAATAGACAAGTTTCAATAGCCGAGTGAATTAGACTTAGAAGTGAAGCAACGCAAGGCCTGTATCTAATAACTGTGAGAAACCAAAAGGAGATTCATTACTATTTTCCACTCGTGAGAGAAATCTATCTTGCAGCCTCATGAGCTTAGTCTAACTGTAGTACAGAACCCAAAATATAAGCTTTGTAAACAATGCAATTGTCAACAAAGATTGTATAGCCTCAAAACATGCTTAAAACTATAATTTGGGATTATATTTTGGATTATGGATGGTAAATCCTTGTATTCATAGCTCTGTCTATGCATTTGAGAGTGGTTACATTTCTCCAGCCTCATTCCTCAGCTGTTGACCAAATCAGTGTTGGGATGCCCACTTTGTTGTTTGAACTGCAGATTGACCCTTTTAATCAGTACAGAACCCAACCACTGTTGTGCATGCGCACAAGCAAGTGATTATTCAAGGATACAGACAATAGTGGAAGTTTGAAGGCTCAATTCATATCTGAAACCAGGAAGTGATAAGAGCTTGTTTGTTTCAGATACAAAGAGACCACCACGGTTGTCATTAATTTGATCCAAAGGGAAGAGTGCCTTCTACAGACCCACCCACAATATCTCTCCAGCAACAGGTGAAATGAAAGTAAATATATTGATCTTCTTGTCATCTGAGAAAGAGTATAGGTCAAGTGTATGAAAAGATCTCTAAATCGGATGTTGGTATGCTAGAATTCCGTAAAGTCATGTCGTTTGGCCATACCAAGCATTCCAACGTCTCCATAAATCCCTATAATTGTCAAACAGTCATTTTCCCAGTGAAGGAATTTGACTCAGAATAATAGGGAATACACAGGCTACTCACAACCTAGGAAATGCATTGTGTTTACCTTACAGTACAAATGGAAAACCACAACATGATTTCAAGATGATTCACTGTCATTAAAGTAAATGAAAGACATGTTTCGAAAGTCCCTCTGTGATTGCCTAGTATTGTTCCTTTACCTTGTTGTTTGCCTGCAAAATTAAGGTCTTCATATTCTTTGTACAGTATCTTTTGTTATAGGCTTTTGATTTCATTTCAAATATTCCTTTTCTTCTGTCTATGAATTTGAGAGAGGTTACATTTCTCCAGCTCCCTCCTCAGCTGTTGACCAAATCAGTGGTGGGGTGCCCACTTTGTTGTTTGAATTGCAGATTGACCCTTTAATCAGTACATACATTGGCAAGACAAAGCATGTGAACCCTTTGGAAATACCTGGATTTCGGCATAAATTTGTCATAATATTTGATCTGATCTGCATCTAGGTCACAACAATAGACAAACACAGTCTGCTTAAACGAATAACACAAACAATGAATACGTTTTCATGTCTTTATTGAACACACCGTGTAAACATTCACAGTGCAGGGTGGGAAAAGTATGTGAACCCTTGGATTTAATAACTGGTTGACCCTCCTTTGGCAGCAATAACCTCAACCTAATATTTTCTGTAGTTGTGGATCAGACCTGCACAACGGTCAGGAGGAATTTTGGACCATTCCTCTTTACAAAACTGTTTCAGTTCAGCAATATTCTTGGGGTGTCTGGTGTGAACTGCTCTATTGAGGTCATGCCACAGCATCTCAATTGGGTTGAGGTCAGGACTCTGGCTGGGCCACTCCAGAAGGCGTATTTTCTTCTGTTGAAGCCATTCTGTTGTTTATTTACTTCTGTGTTTTGGGTTATTGTCCTGTTGCATCACTCAACTTCTGTTGAGTTTCAATTGGCGGACAGATAGCCTAACATTTTCTTGCAAAATTTCTTGATAAACTTGGGAATTCATTTTTCCGTCAATGATGGCAAGCTGTCCAGGCCCTGAGGCAGCAAAGCAGCCCCAAACCATGATGCTCCCTCCACCATACTTTACAGTTGGGATGAGGTTTTGATGTTGGTGTGCTGTGCCTTTTTTTTCTCCACACGGTGTTGTGTGTTCCTTCCAAACAACTAAACTGCAGTTTCATCTGTCCACAGAATATTTTGCCAGTAGCGCTGTGGAACATCCAGGTGCACTTTTGTAAACTTCGTGCAGCAATGTTTTTTTTGGACAGCAGTGGCTTCTTCTGTGGTGTTTTTCCATGAACACCATTCTTGTTTAGTGTTTTACGTATCGTAGACTCGTCAACAGAGATTTTAGCATGTTCCAGAGATTTCTGTAAGTCTTTAGCTGACACTCTAGGATTCTTCTTAACCTCATTGAGCATTCTGCGCTGTGCTCTTGCAGTCATCTTTGCAGGACGGCCACTCCTAGGGAGAGTAGCAACAGTGCTGAACTTTCTCCATTTATAGACAATTTGTCTTACCGTGGACTGATGGACATCAAGGCTTTTAGAGATACTTTTGTAACCCTTTCCAGCTTTATGCAAGTCAACAATTCTTCATCTTAGGTCTTCTGAGATCTCTTTTGTTCGAGGCATGGTTTAAATCAGGCAATGCTTCTTGTGAATAGCAAACTTACTTTTTGTGTGTGTTTTTTATAGGGAAAGGCAGCTCTAACCAACATCTCCAATCTTGTCTCATTGATTGGACTCCAGGTCAGCTGACTCTTGACTCTAATGAGCTTTTGGAGAAGTCCATTAGCCAAGGGGTTCTCATACTTTTCCCAACCTACACTGTGAATGTTTAAATGATGTATTCAATATAGACAAGAAAAATGCAATTTGTGTGTTGTTAGTTTAAGCACACTGTTTGTCTATTGTTGTGACTTGGATGAAGATCAGATCAAATTTGATGACCAATGTATGCAGAAATGCACTGTAACCCAACCACTGTTGTGCATGCGTACAAGCAAGTGATTATTCAAGGATACAGACAATAGTGGAAGTTTGAGGGTTCAATCCATATCTGAAACCAGGAAGTGATAAGAGCTTGTTTGTTTCAGATAGAGGGACCGCCACAGTTGTGATGCATTTCAGATACAGAGAGACCACCACAGTTGTCATTAAATTGATCCAAAGGGAAGATTGCCTTCTACAGACCCACCCACAATATCTCTCCAGCAACAGGTGAAATGAAAGGAAATAGATGTATGTTCTTGTCACCTGAGAAAGAGTATAGGTCAAGTGAATGAAAATGCCTTTAAATCGGATATTGGTATGCTAGAATTCTGTAAAGTCATGTTTTTGCCATACCAAGAATTCCAATGTCTCCTATAATTGTTAGTCATTTTCCCAGTGAAGGAACTTGAGTCAAAATAATGGAACACACAGGCTACTCACAACCAGTAAATTCATTGTGTAAATGGAAAAACACATGATTTCAAGATGATTCATTGTAATTCAAGTAAATGAAAAACATCTTCGAAAGTCCCTCTTTCATTGCTTAGTATTTGACCATTACTGTACCTTGTTTGCCTGAAAATTTAAGGTTGCCATATTTTTTGTACGTTATCTTTTGCTGTCATAGGCTTTTGAATGAATTTCAAATATTAATTTCCTCCATCAAATAACACTTATTATAAATCAGTGTGGGTTGTTTTAGAAACAGAATGTAAATAAGTTACTTGAATTGTCAAATTTGTCTGGAAAGTTATACCTGTTTTGAATCATAAATGTATAAACTAGTTGGAGTGTGTATTTGTAAAAATGACATATAACCTTTACTTGACCAGAACACTAGTAAAGGTTTGTGTGATAGTTTTAGGCGTACAGTAATATTTAATGTCTGATGCCTATTGTTGTATCACTCTATGGAGATCTGAAAATATTAGGCATATATCATGTGTTTTTACAATTGGTAAGTAATTCAAGTTCTTCCTAGAGTAACTACAGTATCGATAAGTTGATACTATATTTCAAATGATTATTCTATGGAAGTTCCTTCGATTCACAGCATAAGTACACATGCTCTGTTACTTAGTGTATTTTAACACCAACTTCGGAGAAAAAAGTCTAGACACTTTAAAATATATTTATTGAAGTGTTTGGATGAGCGCACCAATCCCATTTTCAAAGGGTAATAAACACAAAACAGACAAAGCAAACTTTTGGTATAACCTTTTATGTTTTATTTATGTCAACTTTAAACCACTGTATTAACTCTACATCTGCATTGCACATGCTGTGTCATGACACAACATACTCTTAAATATCTGAACCATATACACAGTCAGACACAACATAGTTTTCCTTCTAAAAATAAGACTTGCAAATGCAAAGATATGCACTGAGTGTACAAAACATTAAGGACACCTACTCTTTCCATGAGTTGCATCCCCGTGGAGCGCTTTCGACACCTTGTAGAGTCCATGCCCCGACAAAACAAATACACAGTGAACTAACATGCAGCATGACATGTATTGTTTCTTGCATCATTTCACGTAAATAATACTGTTTT
This sequence comes from Salvelinus fontinalis, assembly GCF_029448725.1. NCBI lineage: Eukaryota > Metazoa > Chordata > Actinopteri > Salmoniformes > Salmonidae > Salvelinus > Salvelinus fontinalis. Next base: position 50,049,429 of record NC_074678.1, on the reverse strand, counting down.
CACACTTAACTTCATAGCTTAAGGTTGACCTCGCATTGCACTTTGTAGTTTATCCTTCAAAGGATTTGTAACACAACGAATGAGGAGTTTATTGGAGTAATGCTCATGATTAACAAATAATGATGCATTCACGTCCATATATTGGGAACATCTCTCCTCATCTCTCGCTGGAAGTGAATCCATGACATTCCACAAAATAACACCTCTTTAGCCCATCCCTGCATGAAAGTCAGCCAGAGTTCAACCTGAGGACAGAATAGGGGGTCAACTCTAAGAGTCATAAAGCAGATAAGGAGTGTTGAGTCAAAATAGGCCCAGATACTGTCTGAAGGGCAGTCAGCCAACAAACCTGCGGCACTGTTCCAGCAGATGCCTCCCCAGAGCCGATGACAGTTGTCCTTTATGTTATCTTTGGTGATGAATACTGTGCTTGGTTGCTCTGTTAGTTAGAGCAGCTGCATAGCATCAGGAGAAAGTTAGTGCACGCACGCACACACACACACTTTCACATGAATGCATAAATTCAAGCACATACTCACGTGCATACACATATGCTACGGCCTTGTGGTCTTTGGCATGGAAGCTGACAGGGCTGTGTATTCTTCAGTAACACCCGCACTCTGCGTACATTACACTGCGAACATGTCCAGCTCCATCTGTCAGTTGATCACTGACTTCCTGACCTACAGGACGCAACATGTGAAGCTGGGAAAACTCGGAGGGCCGCAAGCATGTGTGCTCTCACTTCTACTCTACACCAATACTGAACTTCCAACAAAGCATCTGGCAAACTACTCAAGTTTGCAGATGACACCACTCTGGTTGGTTTTATGCATCAATCATTGAGTCGATCCCCGTCTTATTGGGGTCTGCGTCTGCCCCCTACAAGAGCAAACTGCAACTCATTGTCCGGTCTGCAGAAAGGGTCATTGGCTGCCACCTGCTCTCCATCGAGATCCTGCACGACTCCAGGGCAAGGAAGAGTGCAGGAAAGATAATCGCCGACCACTCCCACCTGGTCACCCCCTTCTCCAAAAATGCAACTCATGAACAAAATCTCCCGCTTCCTGAAAACGTTCTTCCCCTGTGCTGTGGCCCTCACCAACTGGCCATCTGGCCCATAGAGACTAAAGTACTATGCACTTTATGCTACACACAGCATCAAGCCATCCATGAACTGTACACAAAATAACTGCATTGCAATGTCTCCATATCTCTGCATTTAATTATACAGTGCCTTCAGAAAGTATTCAGACACTGACTTTTTCCACATTTTGTTACGTTACAGCCTTAATCTAAAATGGATTAAATTGCCCCCCCCCCCCTCATCAATCTACACACAATACCCCATAATGACAAAGCAAAAACAGGTTTTTAGAAATGTTTGCTAATTTATATAATAAAAAATAAAAAAATATCACATTTACATAAGTATTCAGACCATTTACTCAGTACTTTGTTGAAGCACCGTTGGCAGCGATTACAGCATTTTGTCTTCTTGGGTATCACGCTACATGCTTGGCACACCTGTATTTGGAGAGTTTCTCTCATTCTTCTCTGCAGATCCTCTCAAGCTCTGTCAGGTTGGATGGGGAGCGTTGCTGCACAGCTATTTTCAGGTGTCTCCAAAGATCGGGGTCAAGTCCAGGCTCTGTCTGGGCCACTCAAGGACATTCAGAGACTTGTCCCGAAGCCACTACTGTGTTGTCCTGGCTGTCCAGACGTGACGCTTGGCATTCAGGCCAAATAGTGCAATCTTGGTTTCATCAGACCAGAGAGTCTGAAGGTGCCTTTTGGCAAACTCCAAGCGGGCTGTCATGTGCCTTTTACTGAGGAGTGGCTTCCGTCTGGCCACTCTACCACAAAGGCCTGATTGGTGGAGTGCTGCAGAGAAGGTTGTCGTTCTGGAAGGTTCTCTCATGTCCACAGAGGAACCCTAGAGCTCTGTCAGAGTGACCATCAGGTTCTTGGGCACCTCCCTGACTAAGGCCCTTCTCCCCCGATTGCTCAGTTTGGCTGGGCGGCCAGCTCCAGAAAGAGTCTTGGTGGTTCCAAACTTCTTCCATTTAAGAATGATGGAGGCCACAATGTTCTTGGGGACCTTCAATGCTGCAGAAATGTTTTGTATCTTTCCCCAGATCTGTCTCAACACAATCCTGTCTCAGAGCTCTAGAGACAATTCCTTTGACCTCATGGCTTGGTTTTTGCTTTGACATACACTGTCAACTGTGGGATCTTATATACACAGGTGTGTGCCTTTCCAAATCATGTCCAACCAATTGAATTTCACACAGGTTGACTCCAAGTTGTAGATACATCAAGGGTAATCAATGGAAACAGGATGCACCTGAACTCAATTTCGAGTCTCATAGCAAAGGGTCTGAATACTTTTGTAAATAAGGTATTTCTATTTTTTATTTGTAATAAATTTACAATCATTTCTAAAAACCTGTTTTCGCTTTGTCATGATGGGGTATTATGTGAAGATTTCTGAGGAAAAAGTTTTATTTAAGCCATTTTAGAATAAGGCTGTAACGTAACAAAATGTGGAAAAAGTCAAGGGGCATAAATACTTTCCGAATGCACTGTAGCCATACTGATACTGTACATTTGTATATATGCTCATTCTCTTATCTCTATGCTCACTCTGCCTAGTTGTATATAATGTACACTACCGGCCCAAAGTTTTAGAACACCTACTCATTCAAGGGTTTTTCTTAATTTTTTACAATTTCCTACATCGTAGAATAATAGTGAAGATATTAAAACAATGAAATAACACATTTGGAATCATGTAGTAACCAAAAAAAAAGTGTTAAACAAAGATTCTTCAAATGCCACCCTTTGCCTTGACGACAGCTTTGCACATTCTTGGCATTCTCTCAACCAGCTTCATGAGGCCGTCACCTGGAATGCATTTCAATTATAGGTGTGCCATGTTAAAAGTTAATTTGTGTAATTTCTTTCATTCTTAATGCGTTTGAGCCAATAATTTGTGAGGTCACAAGGTAGGGAGGGGTATATAGAATATAGCCCTATTTGGTAAAAGACCAAGTCCATATTATGGAAAAAACAGCTCAAATAAGCACAAATAAATTACTTTAAGACATTTAATTCAGTCAATACGGAAAATGTCATGAACTTTTCAAGTTTCTTCAAGTGCAGTCACAAAGACCATCAAGTGCTATGATGAAACTGGCTCTCACGAGGACCGCCACAGGAATGGAAGACTTAGAGTTACTTCTGCTACAGCGGATAAGTTCAAATAAATGCTTCACATAGTTCAAATTAAATTTTATTGGTCACATACACATGGTTAGCAGATGTTAATGCGAGTGTAGCGAAATGCTTGTGCTTCTAGTTCCGACAGTGCAGTAATATCTAACAATTCCACAACAACTACCTAATACACACAATCCAAAGGGATGGAATAAGAATATGCACATATAAATATATGTCTTCTAGTAACAGACACATCTCAACATCAACTGTTCAGAGGAGACTGTGTGAATCAGTCCTTCATGGTGAAATTGTTGCAAAGAAACCACACCTAAAGGACACCAATAATAAGAGACTTGCTTGGGCCAAGAAACACAAGCAATGGACATTAGACCGGTGGACATTTGTCTTTTGGTCTGGAGTCCAAATTTGTGTCTTTGTGAGAAGCGATGTGGGTGAACAGATGATCTCCGCATGTGTATTTCCCAGCTTAAAGCATGGAGGAGGTGTTATGGTGTGGGGGTGCTTTGCTGGTGACACTGATTTATTTAGAATTCAAGGCACACTTAACCAGCATGGCTACCACAGCATTCTGCAGCGATATGCCATCCCATCTGGTTTGGGCTTAGTGGGACTATCATTTGTTTTTCAACAGAATACTGACCCAACACACCTCCAGGCTGTGTAAGGACTATTTTACCAAGGAGAGTGCTGCATCAGATGACCTGGTCTCCACAATCCCCCAGAGGGTTTGAGGGTTTGGGATGAGTTGGACCGCAGAGTGAAGGAAAAGCAGCCAACAAGTGCTCAGCATATGAGGGAACTCCTTCAAGACTGTTGGAAAAGCATTCCAGTAGAAGCTGGTTGAGAGAATGCCAAGTGTGCAAAGCTGTCATCAAGGGCCTCTGTACGCCTATGTAGATATTACATTAAAAATCAGCCGTTGAAGAATCTCAAATATAAAATATATTTTGATTTGTTTAACACTGTTTTGGTTACTACATGATTCCATATGTGTTATTTCATAGTTTTGATGTCTTCACTATTATTCTACAATGTGGAAAATTGTACAAATAAAGAAAACCCCTTGAATGAGTAGGTGTTCAAAAACTTTTGACCGGTAGTGTATGTCAACTATTTTTAAACTCCGTTGTCTGTATTCTGTTTCTAAATGTTGTCTATCACTAACAGCACCATATCACCAAGTAAAATAAAGGTATTTTTGATTCTGAAATAACAACTTCACCGACGAGGATGAACACCAGTCAAGGCGGTGAAGGTGGAGCCTTCATGTTAAATGACTGGGGTTTGCCTTCCTCTTTGACCGACACGCCCCCTAGCGGGTCGCTGCCCACGGAGGCACGGGTGAGCCGGCAGACGGTACCAACGAAGGAGGGGTACAGAGTCCTGATGGAGCCCTGGGACCAGTCCCAGCGGGGGTAGAGGCGCTTGAGGACAGCGCGGCGAAACAGGATGTACACCCAGGGGTCCAGGATTTGGTTCCAGGTGGCGAAGCGAATGAAGAGCAGCAGGTAGTGGATCCGGAGTGGGCTCCCCGAAAACACAGTCTTTGTAATAAACACCTGTGGAGTGTAAGGGGAAGGAGGGAGGAGAGGAGAGATGGGTGGAGGAGAGAGAGGTAGAGAGACAAAGACAAATAAAGTAATAAGACATAGAAGGACAGAGAGAAAGATGGAAAAGGATGAGAGATGGATATGGAGATACATAGAGAGAAAAGGACAGAGTAAGGAGAGAGAAGGAAAGACAAACCATTTACAGACAGACAATGAGAAAGGGGGGAAAATAAAAACAACAGATAGAGGGACAGAGGAAGTGAGAGGAAGAGCGAGAGTTGTCATCAGTAGTTTGAACACACAAGTGCAGCAGCTTGGGCCTTCACACAAACACACATACATTCACAAACAGATGTCTGAGACCAGGACTCGGTCCACCCAGGGAGTACATTGCTGGGCTAATTTGGGCTGGGCCTCTGAGGTACTGGCCCAAGCATCCACAGAGCAATCATTCTCCCATATAGGCATGCCTCTAGCCTTATTGCTAGTCCCATTAGCACCAGGGCAGCAACACTCTTTTGGGAGCAGCTAGATATGCTAACAAGCTCTACTCCTCAGGCATGTGTTCAGCAAATAATTTGCATTTTCCACATGCATCTAACACAGATGTAGGTTCTTAATTTGAGCCAGTTTGCTACAGCAGGAAAATAATCCTGCAGCAACAGAAAATGGGAATTATGTGTATTACAAATAATGGATATTGTTTTGTATGGGTTGATAAATTTTTCGCAAATCAAGTCTGTCATTTTCAAATGGAAATCAAACTTTAGAAGCCTTTTTAAAACTTGAAAACACTACAAGTTTGCATTTTTTTTAGCAACAAAAGAGTGATACAATTAAAAATCCTACATCTGTATGTCAAAAATACTAACAGACCCACAGTGATTTAGTGTCTCAGAACTGCAGCTAGCAGCCAGTGAGTCAATGGGGTCGGAGGAGTCATGCCCATAGGGGGCACAAGAGCACATCATTTTTAATAAAATATATACACTATGTTTCAAAAGTTTGGGGTCACTTAGAAATGTCCTTGTTTTTGAAAGAAAAGCACATTTTTTGTCCATTAAAATAACATCAAATTGATCAGAAATACAGTGTAGACATTGTTAATGTTGCAAATGACTATTATAGCTGATTTTTAATGGCATATCTACATAGGAGGCCTATGGAGGCCACAGAGGCCCATTATCAGCAACCATCACTCCTGTGTTCCAATGGCATGTTGTGTTAGCTAATTCAAGTTTATCATTTTAAAAGGCTAATTGATCATTAGAAAACCCTTTTGCAATTATGTTAGCACAGCTGAAAACTGTTGTCCTGATTAAAGAAGCAATACAAATGGCCTTCTTTAAACTTGTTGAGTATCTGGAGCATCAGCATTTGTGGGTTCGATTACAGGCTCAAAATGGCCAGAAACAAAGACTTTCTTCTGAAACTCATCAGTCTTGTTCTGAGAAATTAAGGCTATTCCATGCGAGAAATTGCCAAGAAACTGAAGATCTGGTACAACGCTGTGTACTACTCCCTTCACACAACAGCGCAAACTGTCTCTAACCAGAGTAGAAAGGGAAGTGGGAGGCCCCGGTGCACAACTGAGCAAGAGGACAAGTACATTAGAGTGTCTAGTTTGAGAAACAGACGCCTCACAAGTCCTCAACTGGCAGCTTCATTAAATAGTACCCGCAAAACACCAGTCTCAACAGCAAAAGTGAAGAGGCGATTCCGGGATGCTGGCCTTCTAGGCAGAGTTCCTCTGTCCAGTGTCTGTGTTCTTTTTCCCACCTTAATCTTTAATTTTTATTGGCCAGTCTGAGATATGGCTTTTTCTTTGCAACTCAGCCTAGAAGTTGAATCTAGTAAAAAAAAAGGTCCCACCTTGCTTAGCGTGTGTTCAGCCGTCTCGGAACTCCAAGTTCCGATGGTCGGTGAGGATGAGAAACGGGTCTGTGGCGCTCTCCAGCCAGTGTCGCCACTCCTCTAATGAAAACTTTACCGCCAGGAGCTCCCGATCACCGACGCCATAGTTTTTCTCTGCAGGGGACAGTTTTTTAGAGTAGTATGCTTGTGGATCCAGTTTTTGTGGATTACCTTGATGTTGTGACAGGACGGCCCCCACGCCCACTTCTGAGGCGTTCACCTCCACCATGAAGGGCAGTGTAGGGTCTGGGTGTTTCAGCAATGGGGCGGAGGTGAAATGCCCCTTCGGCAGGCGGAAGGTCTCATCAGCTGCAGGATTCCACGCCAACTTTTGAGGACCACCTCTGAGGAGAGAGGTGAGAGGAGAAGCGATGGAGCTGAAGTTCCTGATGAAGCGGCGGTAAAAGTTGGCAAACCCCAAAAACCGTTGTAGTCCCTTTATGGTGGTTGGGACTTGCCATGACCTGACCACATCTACCTTCCTTTCCTCCATAACAACTCATTGCGGGCTGATCCGATATGCCAAGAAGGATATGGCGACCTGATGGAACTGGCACTTCTCCTCTTTCACATACAGATGGTTCTCCAGGAGGCATGGTGCCCAAGCATGCCCCAAAACACCTCGTTCACAAATGCCTGGAACACCGATGGAGCATTGGTTAAACCATAAAGCATCACCAAGTACTCGTAGTGCTCAGATACCGTGCTGGTCTCGCCTTGTGCCCTTATAGTACGAACTGGCCTTGACAGACCCAGCAGACTTGGACCAGCTCCACCACGCTGTCTCCATGCAGGGAGCCACCATTGGGAGGCATGAAGAGTTACTACAGGACCTTTTGGAAGGGCTTCGTTCCCTGACGGAACGCCACGACTAAGGGTTTAAGGCTATTATGGAGCAAATCAAGGAGTTAGTTCATAGGCAGCCTGCCACCTCTGAGAACCATCAACCACCCAGTAACTTTTTCCCTATTAGTGGTGAGTTTGTACAGCCTACCCCGGCTCCCCGAGAACCCCGCTTACCTCCTCCGGAGCGATATTCTGGGGATTATGGTACCTGCCGGAGTTTTCTTTCTCAGTGCTCTCTTATTTTTGAGTTAAAGTCATCTTCGTTTCCTTCGGAACGATAATGTCGGGAAGGGTGCTCTCCTCGGCTACGGCAGTTTGGGAGCAACAATCCGACATTTGTCGTCATCTGGAGGATTTCATGGCAGAGGTGAGGAAGGTGTTCGATTCTCCGATATTCGGGAGAGAGGTGGCCCCAAAACATATTGAATTACGTCAAGACTCCCGTAGTGTGGCAGACTACTCTGTTGAATTTCGCACGTTCGGGAATTACCAGTGGACCTCAATTCCCTCACCATTAGAATTGATGGACGTCTAAGGGAACGCAGGAGCGAGAAGAGGTCTGGCCTAAGTCACACTCGTTCATCCACAGTAGCTCGCTCAATTGCGAAGGAATCCGCAAGTCCCCGAAGGCTGTTTTTTCGAGAGGATCCGAAGCCACCTGAGCTCCCTCGAGAATCATCAACGATGGGTGAGCCAGATACTCCCTTTCTGGGATATGTCATCATTGAGGGAAATGTCCAGATGGATCCTGGAAAGATGAAAGCAGTGGTCGATTGGCTTCAACCTACATCCAGGTTGCAGTTGCAACGTTTCCTGGATTTTGTTAACTTCTACCGCCGTTTCATTCGGGGTTACAGCAACCTGGCGGCCCCCTTCTCTGCACTCACCTCTCCCAAAGTACCGTTCACATGGTCTCCAGCTGTCGACAGAGCCTTTGTGGACCTGAAGCATCGGTTCGGATCCTCATCCATCCGGATCTGTTCCGTCAATTTGTGGTAGAGGTTGATGCTTCTGATGTTGGAGTGGGGGCCATCCTGTCCTAGTGATCTGTCCAGGACCAAAAGCGTCATTGCCTGTCCACAACCACTCTCTTGCCTACCCCGTTTGGATTGTTGAATAAATACCAAGACTCAAACCATCTGCCTCCCGTGTCTGCATCTGGGTCTCGCCTTGTGCCCTTATACCTCTCAGATGCTGATCAAATTGTTAGCACTCCGCAGGTCCAGCTTGGTAAAAACAATTGGGCCCCATGCAGCTGTTTAATGGAGGCCAGAACCAACGGGAGGGGGAAGAGACTTCCGTAGTCAGTACACAGAAGAAGTCCCCCATCTTTGGCCACGAAGATGCAGTGGTGGAAAAAGTACCCAATTGTCATATGAGTAAAAGTAAAGATACCTTAATAGAAAATAACTCAAGTAAAAGTGAAGTTCACCCAGTAAAATACTACACTGCTCAAAAAAATAAAGGGAACACTTAAACAACACAATGTAACTCCAAGTGAATCACACTTCTGTGAAATCAAACTGTCCACTTAGGAAGCAACACTGATTGACAATAAATTTCACATGCTGTTGTGCAAATGGAATAGACAAAAGGTGGAAATTAAAGGCAATTAGCAAGACACCCTCAATAAAGGAGTGATTCTGCAGGTGGTGACCACAGACCACTTCTCAGTTCCTATGCTTCCTGGCTGATGTTTTGGTCACTTTTGAATGCTGCCGGGGCTCTCACTCTAGTGGTAGCATGAGACGGAGTGTACAACCCACACAAGTGGCTCAGGTAGTGCAGCTCATCCAGGATGGCACATCAATGCGAGCTGAGGCAAGAAGGTTTGCTGTGTCTGTCAGCGTAGTGTCCAGAGCATGGAGGCGCTACCAGGAGACAGGCCAGTACATCAGGAGACGTGGAGGAGGCCGTAGGAGGGCAACAGCCCAGCAGGAGGACCGCTACCTCCGCCTTTGAGCAGGAGGAGCACTGCCAGAGCCCTGCAAAATGACCTCCAGCAGGCCACAAGGTGGCGTGAGACAGGTGGCGTGAGTCTTGGAGACAACCTCCCAGAGATCCTGGTAAACCTCTGGGATGTCGGCCTGGAGGGAAACCACAGGATTCTCAACCTACGTGAACCACAAGGTAAGGAAAAGCAGGTCTTCCGGCATCTGGGTACCCAGGCCGTAATCTCCATCCTCGGCCAGGAAATGGTGGGATCGTGGCGTTAAGCCAGGACGACTTTGTGTACGGGTGCCTGGATAATGAGGAAGGTGATGCTTTCTTGGTGCTGGGCTCCCACGGTGATGGTGAGTAGTGCTGTGATGTGTGTGACTGTGCCAGATCCCAGTAGTTGGTTATCCAGTGCTTGAATTGGAAACGGAGAAGAGAGCGGGTATGATGTTCAGGGAGGAGGCAAGGGCCTGGTCAATAAAATTCCCTGTGGCTCCGGAGTCAAATAGAGCTGTGGAAACAACACGAGGGACAGACAGCTATTGAAATAGGTACTAAGAAAGGTTTGTTGGAGAGTGAAGATGAATACTCACACCCTGACCTACCCCATGAGACGGATGATCACTGGACCGTCCCTCTGCTTTAGTGACTCTCGGTTTAGAACTTAGCGGACACAGTTGAAGCTGTCCCTCCTGGCCACAATAGGGACAGAGCCCCAGTTGTCTCCGACAGCGTCGCACAGCCGCGGGAGATACGTGTAGCCCCTACCTCCATTGGTTCAGGCTCTGACTCAGATCAGTCAACGAAGGAGGGAGATAGGCGATGGGAGTGCTGACGCTCCCGAAGGAGGTTATCCAGACGGATGGCCGTCGCGATGAGTGTGTCCAATGAGAGAGTGTCATCTCGGCATGCCAGCTCCGTCTGGACCTCCTCACAAGGTGCGGAGCACCAGCTCATTCCATCCGCTGGATGCTGCCACAGTATTAAAGGTGAGGGCGTACTCCGCAGCAGTCTGGTCCTCCTGCCGTGGTTGGAGTAGGCGCTTAGTGTTGGGGGCTCCCGTTTGATGAGCAAAATAAAGGGAGCACTGGAGGAGGAAGGCACAGCATTTGGATGGAGTCCCGTCATATTTGTCTGGAAGGGACAAACGGGCATCGCTGACCTGGGCAGACTGCTGAATGGGCTGGGGTGCTGGCTCGCTGGGTCAACTCATGGTAGATGATCCTCCGCTCGTTGGGGGTGACTCCCTTGGGGAAGATCTAGATGTTGAAGAACTCCATTCCCAGATGCGCCAGCTGATCGTGGTGTTGGTGAAGTAGGCATCCCTGTTTGCCGACCATCTGGGAGATGTCTCGGTTGGCTGCTGTTTCCATTCTGTGAGGCAATATTCTGTAACGTAGATGCAGATGAGTCAGGAAGCAAGTGCAGTTAATGAGTTTAATGATGAAGAACATTGAACAATACAAAAAAATAAAGAAAAGTCCATCTATGATTGTGGCATGAATGATTCAGGCATTTGGATGATCAGGTTCGAGATGAGGTCCGGTCAGTCCCACTAGCCCAAACCAATGTGGGGTGAGTGAAGACAGGGGTGCTATAAACATTATTTTTTTCTTTGCCTCAGTCTTGACTCCTGGCACAGGATGTAAACCCAGGGGTCACATATCTGATTGAAGGTGGCTGGAGTGGCGATTTCCTATGAAAAGCCACTTGCGCAGGAGAGAGCTGTCCAATACACAACAAAAATCTGATTTCCAAACATTACTCTTTTTGGGTGAAGTTCCCATTTATTGCGCATATAAAATATAAATAGCTCCAAAACACATTCCTGTAGAAAAGGTGCAGAGAGATGCATTCTATAAGCTGTACCTGTGATAAGGTAAGAACTGTATGCTCTCCTCTCACCTGTGCTAACCCTTCCTGGTCACCTGTGCTACGTATATACACACACGTGATTAGTGACCCATGACCAACATGAACAAAACAAGTTAAAATAACCCTTGACAGACAACATGTGACCCGTTTCAGGAAACTAGGCGTATGTTGCGGATCACTACTTCACAGGAGAGCCGTTTAAACGTAAACCTTTTTTTAATCAAGATGTTTTTTGGGGGGGGCAGAAATGTCTTCTCGAACATGTGAACTTTCCCGTGCCTTAATAACAAACTTGTATGGCATCTGTAAATACAAATAAAATTGTTAAAGTACGAGCCTAGTTGGTTAAGCCACAGAAAAAGCCTGCAACCTTCCTGCTAGCCATGATTGGCTGATATAATGAGTGGGCTGGACATGCTGAGAGATGAGTTTGGATTGTCTGCCATATAGCATGCTTCTGTCTATTTGAGCTGGTCAGTATGTCTAGGTAATCCTGTCTAACGCAGCTTTAAAAAAAAATAAGTATCCCGTAGTAAAGACTCCACAAGGTAACATCTTTGTTGTAGTAATATCGAAAACGGACGTGGCAGTTTCACAGCTAAGGATTCCACCGTAGAAATTACAAACTTTCTCACGTATAAATACTGGAGTGATGATTAAAATGTGTCTGAGAGGATATCATGTTCTCCTGACCTACGTGCATATATACTGTACAGTGCCGTCAGAAACTATTCACACGCCTTGACTTTTTCCACATTTTGTTGTGTTACAGCTTGAATTTAAAATTGATTAAATTGAGATGTATTGTCACTGGCCTACACACAATACTGCATAAAGTCAAAGTGGAATTATGATTTCAGAAATAATTACAAATAAAAAAGTGGAAATGTCTTGAGTCAATTAGTATTCAATGCCTTTGTTATGGCAAGCCTAAATAAGTTCAGGAGTACAAATTTGCTTAATTAACAAGTCACATAAATTGCATGGATTCACTCTGTGTGCAATAATAGTGTTTAACATGGTTTTGAAATGACTACCACATCTCTCTACACATACAATTATCTGTAAGGTCCCTCAGTTGAGCAGTAAATGTCAAACACAGATTCAACCACAAAGACCAGGGAGGTTTTCCAATGCCTCACAAAGAAGGGCACATATTAGTAGATGGGTAAAAATCCTAAAAGGCAGACATTGAATATCCCTTTGAGCATGGTGAAGTTATTAATGACACTTTGGATGGTGTATCAATACACCCAGTCACTACAAAGATACAGACGTCCTTCCTCACTATCACGTTTCAGGGAAGACCCAGATGTAGACAATGTCAAAGTAATAAAAGTGTATTACTAGAACAGGGGGCAGGCAGAATGACAGGGTCAATGGCAGGCAGAGGTCAGTAATCCAGATCAGAGTCCAAAAGGTACAGAACGGCAGGCAGGCTCGGGGTCAGGGCAGGCAGAGGTCAATAATCCAGTGTGGTGTGACAAGGTACAGAAATAGCAGGCAGGCTCAGGGCAGGCAGAATGGTGAAAACTGGGAAAACTAGAAAACTGGAACTAGAAACAGACAGGAGCAAGGGAAAACTGCTGGTAGGCTTGACAAATAAAAACGAACTGGCAACAGACAAACAGAGAACACATGTATAAATACAATAGGGAAGATGGGCAACACCTGGAGGGGGGTGGAGACAAGCACAAAGAGAGGTGAAACAGATCAGGATGTGACACTAACTCAGTTGCCAGAGAGGAAAGATTCCGCTCAGGGATATTACCATGAGCCAATGGTGACTTTAAAACAGTTACAGAGTTTAATGGCTGTGATATGAGAAGACTTAGGATGGATCAACAACATTGTAGTTACTCCACAATATTAACCTACATGACAGAGTGAAAGAAGGACACATGTACAGAATAAAAATATTTCAAAACATTCATCTGTTTGCAATAAGTCACTAAAGTAAAACTGCAAAAAACGTGGCAAAGAAATTAACTATGTCCTGAATACAAACCATTATGTTTGGGGCAAATCCAACATGACACATCACTCTTCATATTTTCAAGCATGGTGGTGGCTGCATCATGTTATCGGTATGCTTGTAGGATAAAGGATAAGGACTAGGATAAAAAATAAATGAAATAATAGAGTTAAGTGGAGGCAAAATCAAAAAGGAAATCCTGATTCAGTCTGTTTTCCAACAGACACTGGGAGACAAATTCACCTTTCAGCAGGACAATAACCTAAAACACAAGGCCAAATATACACTGGAGTTGTTTACCAAGACAACATTGAATGTTCCTGAGTGGCGTAGTTACAGTTTTGACTTAAGTCGGCTTGAAAATCTATAACAAGACTTGAAAATGGCTGTCCAGCAATGATCAACAACCGACTTACAGAGCTTGAAGAATTCTTAAAAGAATAAACATTGAACAAGCCAGGTGTGCAACACTCTTAGAGACTTACCCAGAAGTACTCAAAGAAGTAATCGCTGCCAAAGGGGTGTGAATACTTATGTAAATGAGATATCTGTATTTCATTTTCAATACATTTTCAAACATTTCTAAAAACATGTTTTCACTTTGTCATTAAGGGGTGTTGTGTGTAGATGGGTGAGAATAATTAACCATTTTATTCATTTTGAATTCAGGCAGTAACAAAACAAAATGTGGAATAAATCAAGATATATTAATACTTTCTGAAGGCACTGTATTTACGTTTTATTGTGTGTCACTTACCAGCAGGGGGCACCAGCAGATGGAAGCGATCATCATGATCCAGATGAGCTGCACCATCATCTCCACCTCGTAGTCCCGGCGCCGCTGCCTAGCGTCCTGGCTGCAGCACACCTTGACCAGGGTCACCACGCTTATTGTATTGAGCAGGAAGGACACGGCGATGGACAGCAGCCCCACCAGCGAGAAAAGCAGGCAAAAGGCCATGTCGCTTGCCTCGGAGCTAATTTTAAAGAAGCACCAGGAGCCCGGTATCTGCATGTGGTAGCTCCCCACGCCAACCAGGGGCAGCAGTGAGATGCACCCCGCCCCTGCCCATACCATCAGCACTATGGACACTGCCCGCGACTTGGTCATCATGCTGGTCGAGCGGGCGAACGGCCGATTGATGCCCACGAAACGCTCCATGGCCATGGTGGCCCCCAGCAGCAACGGGCACAGGCCGTAGAAGACCATAGACATGCCCATGAAGTTGCAGAAGTGGCAGTGCGGGTCCAGGCGGCGCCAGTTGAACTGGGTGAAGTGGAAGGAGACCACGATGGAGCCGGTGACCAGGAGGCCCATGAAGTCGGTAAACACCAGGCCGCAGAGGAAGATGAGGAAGGAGGAGCGCGACCGGCTTTGCGTGCGTGGGAAGGACTTCAGGAGGACCACGAAGGCGATGAGGTTGAAGGTGAGGCCCAGTGCACTAAACACTGATGAGAAGTAGGCGGAAGCAATGGTGTGGGTGTAGTTGAAGGGGGGACTGTTGATGGAAAAGCACTGTGGGGTCGACTCGTTAGAGTGGTTCATGGTGGCTGGAGGAGGTTTGGCTATCCCCAATGCACTTCAGAAGAGAAGGAGGAACTAGTCCACTTTGAAGATTTCCATTGTCTTTCTTCTTCACCCTGACAAATGAGAAGACAGAATTTTGGCTTAGTCAGAAATGTGTAGACAAAGTTTATGAAATTTCGGTTTACCTCAGAGGACAGAATCATAAACGGTGTACACTTCCATTCAGCAGAAACTATATAATATGTTGTTGCTGAACTGTTGTGGCTGAGTGTAATTATTCCAAAACTAGAATAATTACTCGACTGACCTCGAAAACTACTTACAGCTTTCAAACATCTAGTTTCAAACATCTAGGTGGTGGAGAGGGATGGGTTTGGTTCGGGAGAGAGAGAAGAAAGGACTTAAATGTATAATTATATATGTTTTGTGTCATGTAAACTCATTGTAAAATGAATATGAGTTCTGGACAGATTAGGAAAGGATGTTGAATCATTAGTATTCCTCGTTTGTTATTAGAACTAAGATTTAATGGTGGTTATTGGTGAGAAAGGAGAGGGGCTTTGTCTGGGGGATTGGGATGGGGTGACTGGGTGGGCATCAAACACTTCTCTGAGGTGTGCGTGGGGCCTACACACATCCCATTTCAGTCTCTCAGAGGACCAACTCACCCCAAGTAGAACCCCACCATCCACTATACTTTACAAAACAACCACAGTACTTAAGTGGCAGTCCTTCAAACGTACAGTACCGGTCAAAAGTTTGGACACACCTACTCATTCAAGGGTTTTTCTATATTTTTCTTATTTTCTACATTGCAGAATAATAGTGAAGACATCAAAACTATGAAATAACATATATGGAATCATGTAACCAATATATATATATTTTAGATTCTTCAAATTAGCCACCCTTTGCCTTGATGACAGCTTTACACATTTTTGGCATTCTCTCAACCAGATTCACCTGGAATGCTTTTCCAACCGTCTTGAAGGACTTCCCACATATGCTGAGCACTTGATGGCTGCTTTTACTTCACTCTGCGGTCCAACTCATCCCAAACCATCTCAATTGGGTTTAGGTCAGGTGATTGTGGAGACCTGGTCATCTGATGCAGCACTCCATCACTCGCCTTCTTGGTCAAATAACCCTTACACAGGCTGGAGGTGTTGTGGGTCATTGTCCTGTTGAAAAACAAATGATAGTCCCACTAAGCGCAAACCAGATGGGACGGCGTGTCGCTGCAGAATGCTGTGGTAGCCATGCTGATTATCACTGACAGTGTTACTAGCAAAGCACACCAACACCATCACACGTCCTCCTCCATGCTTCATGGTGGGAACCACACATGCGGAGATCATCCGTTCACCTACTCTGCGTCTCACCAAGACATGGTGGTTGGAACCAAAAATCGTACATTTTGACTCATCAGACCAAAAGGACAGATTTACACCGGTTTAATGTCCATTGCTCGTGTTTCTTGGTCCAAGCAAGTTGCTGAAAATAAATGCAGTTGACAGTGAGAGGACGTTTCTTTTTTTGCTGTTTATAAGTTTGTTTTGTTTTTGGAATTATTATTATTTTTTTTTATGACTTTTTATTTCACCTTTATTTAACCAGGTAGGCCAAGTTCTCGTTTACAACTGCGACCTAGGCAAGATAAAGCAAAGCAGTGTGACACAAACAACAACACAGAGTTACACATAAACAAACGTACAGTCAATAACACAAAAGAAAATAAAGATTTTTCTATTTATGTACAGTGTGTGCAAATGTAGAAGGGTTGGGAGGTAGGCAATAAATAGACCATAGAGTCAAAATAATACTAATTTAGCATTAATACTGGAGTGATAGATGTGCAGCTGATGCTTAAAGTTAGAGAGGGAGATATAAGACTCCAGCTTCCTTGAGCTTTGCAATTCGTTCCAGTTATTGGCATATTTAAATATTATCATAAAGGGTAAAGAAAACTAAAGGCATAGAAACCGTAAATGACTTGGTAGCAGGAAATACATTTTAGTTCCATGACAGAATTCAAAAGTAATTTTGGACTGACCAATGTAGATAGTTTCAAATACATGCAACTTAAAAGTTACACGTCACAACATGTCGATTTCAATTCTTTTGGACATCAGAGCAACCTTGAGGGAATCTTATTTGAGTCAGAAAAGGACTCAAAGGAAGATATACAAAACCTTGTAGAGAGCATATCCAACTGACAATCTCTTAGAAAAAAATATAAACTATTGGAACCAAGATGGCGGGAAAGGTGGAGCATAACTAAAGAAATTACATTTAACAAAAATGTAGGCTTAATCCAATATAAGATCATGTACATAATGTATTATACAAGAAACAAAACTAAGTAAATTAGTTTTGATCAGTCATGGAAATAAAAGTGCTGAAAACATGTCTCACTTTACTATTAAAAATAAGACTGAGAACAATCTATAGGATGAAAAATACAGGTAGGCTTATAGCCGACTACCGCTAGCTGACGCTACATATATATATTTTTTAATTGCAATATGTAACCACCACCCCCCACTACTGAAAAAATGGTCTGTCATAGTCTTTCCATAGCCTGGTGGTACCAGTCTGATTGTTACATTTACACTTTTATTAAACAGAGCGATCAGGCTGTTGCCACCTGGCTTATCTTAACATGCTGACGCTGTTTAAACAGCAGACCCCTTACAAAAAAAGATTGCCGTTTTGAAACTGCAGTAAAAGAGCACTAACTGCAGTTGACTGTGATACTTTGGATGCTGTAATTGCAGAATAACTGGAGTGTACTGCAGTTGAACTTCAGTTATAACTTCAGCACTCTATCTGCAGTTACAGAGCAAAATTACTGCAATAAAAAAAACTGTTATTTTGGAGGCAGTATTTGCAGCATAATGCAGTTATACTGCACTTTAACTGTCATGGTTCCTCCTGGCACCAGGGGGCGGCAGAGACCGCCCTAGAGACTTTTATTGTACACAGGTGTGTCTTATTATTTCATGATTGTTTCCCTGTTTAAAGAGGTGCGTTTTCTGGTTTCCTATGTAGCAGAAGCTTGAAGTGTTTACCATGTGCGGTTGTTTCCTGAGTGAATTTGAGATGTAGTGTTTGTTGTTTTGTTATTTCCCAAGTGTACTGCGATCCTGCGGCTACAGTTTCTCAGTAAAGTATTATGTTTATCTTTAACCACTGATTCCTCGTCTGGTCTCTTCTCTGCACCTTGGTCCAACCTTACCACGTCACACTAACTGCAGTTATATTGGATTCTGACTGCAATCTTTTTTCATATTGGTAAAATCTACCCCAAACCACAAATTCATATGATTAACAGTGTTACTAAATAACACTATGTAAAAACAATATTTTTCGTGAACAAATGTTTAATGTTGCAGTTATAACAAGGTTGGTAGCAACATGTAAATATCGTTGTCATGATTTTGATTTTTAGGGGTGGATTATCCCTTTAATCAAGCCTTTCTAGACAACTATAATTTATGGTTGATAGAGACTTTAACCCCATGGAGTCCATAGTGCGGGAGACAGTGAACATACAAATATACCTTGTCATAGCCTGTAGTATCTCTTGGCAGGAAAGCAGTTAACGCTACATCAAAATGTACTTAATGATGTCCTTCAGCAAAACTGACTTTTCAGAGGTCAGTTTACTAGTCATTCACGATTGCCATCAAACGAAATGGAAATTACAAAACCTACCGGTAAAATTAGAGACTATCATGGGGACATGATAAGGGAGGCACAAATAGTGAATGCTAACAGAAATTTGAGGATGGTTGTTAAACAACCCCAGGAAAAACATATGCACTATCAAATTCTACCCTTTAAACATATTTTGGCTTGGACCTGAAATATCCCAAATGTACAAAACAGGAAACAGATTCTCCAAATGACATCCTAGAATGCTATCACTGAGGAACTTGTTCTAAATGCAATGAAGGTATGAACCCATATCACTGCGGCCAGTAGATCATATAAATAAGAAAACAGATCAGAGACGTTCACCTATCAAATATTGAACACAAAGAAAGAGAAGGGTTCAACTCAATATTAGTAGATAGTTGGGATTGCTGAGATGTAGTTATTGATTTTGTTTACTATAATGAGACCCTTCCAGCTATGGCTAGACCTCCAGTCTTTCTGGGACCAGGCTGCAAACCGGTATCAGGTCAAATTTCGCCTGTATTCCTTGGAGGAATGGCATGCATTATGAGGGAGATGTTGATACCAGGCTCCAGTCTTCCCTGTCTACCTCCGTGATTAGGCTACACAGTCACGAGAGTAATTACACTGAAGCACTCAGCCACTATCATAATCCTCATTTCTATACTCATTCAATTTTGTTTTCCAACTAATGAGAGTCGATTACCACTGGATAAGTGCACCAAAAAGAGAGAGGATGAGATAAATTAAAGACGATAATTACTATTACAACAATTATTAATTACAACAGGAATATGCCTTAGTTGCAGTCCACCGCTAAAAGGCCTAAATTACTATGTTATGTTTTTCCTTTTAAGATCATGAGGTCAGGAAAAACTTAATCATGGCGCTAATGTAGCCAGTCTCCAATGTCCTTGCAATTTCTAGTAATAACAAGAATTGGGTTTGTTAATCACATTTTGAATATGAAATCTGATATTGTTGTCTGCCCGATGCCCTCTCATCTGTGTTTACAATCGGTCTCTAAATCTACTAGACATTACCATACAATGCTCAACAGTTTTAGAGAATGGGCAGCAGGATAAGTAGGCCATCTTTGTAAATAAGAATGTGTTCTTAACTGACTTGCCTAGTTAAATAAAAAATCATTTTAAAGAAAACAAATAAATTGGCAACAGGTGCGCTGTGTTCAGTCAACAGTTTTATGTAAGTGATTTAGAGCTTTCAAATTGTTTAAATGAAAACCGTTTACTGTAATGTATCGTTTTATAAGTCTGGCTGTGGTCAATTTACAGTAGCCTAACCAGTTTAAAATAGCCTATAGGGCCTACTGCATCATTTTCACATGACCTGGGGGTCTGCCCTATATTCCCTCAGCCCTAAATTCCCTCAGCTCTATGTTCCCTCAGCTCCATTTTCCCCTCAGTACCCACTGAACCAATTTCAATCAAATTGGCACAAATGTTTATTGTTATAAGGTAGAAAAATGTGGATTATTTCAGCATCCATGAATATGTACGGGTATGGGACCTACTGAATATGTTCAATCATTATGGCCATGACCTTTTGTCAATATTACAGCAGAATTGCATTTTCTGAGATTACTGAAGTAAAAATGGTTTAAGCTTTCTCGGAGCAGTTTTATTCAAAGTACAAAAATGACGTG
The DNA here is from genome assembly GCF_029448725.1 of Salvelinus fontinalis. NCBI lineage: Eukaryota > Metazoa > Chordata > Actinopteri > Salmoniformes > Salmonidae > Salvelinus > Salvelinus fontinalis. The sequence continues at coordinate 50,029,213 of NC_074678.1, read as the reverse complement.
TTCCAATAAACATACATCTGATCTGTTATTGATGGTCCTTATTTATTGATTCAAGCAACAGTGAATCAAGTTACCAAAAGATCTGAGTACTTCAAGGATGGGAAAAATATTTTTCTTCACATACCATCACATTTCTGTCTATAATGTGCCTCTTTTCTGTTGCCCCCCCCCCACCCCCACCCCTTAAACAGGGTTACAATCTGTTTTTCCTCTCATTTGGCTTGCTAACACCTGGTTTAGAAGATAGAACCGAGGGAATATATGGCTGAGTAAACATGGGGCTGAGGGAATATAGCTCTACGTTTCCTCAGTATTTCCCTCACGCTGAGGGAACATGGGGCTGAGGAAACATAGACATGCCAGCTAGCATAACGTTCTGAGAACCATATATTTCTTAGAGCTTGGTGAGAGCGTGGTTGTCCTCTGGTTATTTTGCATACTACCTTCCCACAATGTTCTGGGAATTGCTTGCCATGGAACATTCTCAACACATTTAAGGAACTTGACAAAATAATGTTATTTTCTTCATATTTCATTACTTTAACAGAACGTTTCCTAAAAGTATATATTTTTCTGTATTTTTCATCCAAATATACATAATAACCATCCTATCAAAGTCAATTTGGAGTCATGCAAGGGTGTGTGTTACTCCCACTACGACTCGGGAAACCATGCAGTTTATTAGGCAACAGATGAAATAAATGATCAACTTCACAGGGTGGTGAAAGTGCAGTGATGAGCTTGATGCTGCTTTCCAATAAATATTGAGGTGACATGATGATTGTTGCTTGACTGCCGTTTGACAAATAAAAAATATTCTCACTCGTATCCATAATAATCTCATCATGTAGACTAGACAACCCGCACAGCCTACCCTCACTGTATCTGCGAGCTGTTGGCTAGAGCGCAGGTGCCAAGACCAGAGTAGGCACATTTGGTATTTAACGCAACAGTTTTTGTGACAAAACTATCGGTAGAGTTGAAAACATGCTGGAAACACATTGAACTTCAGTTTTTTATTCGGTACATGAAAATGTAGGTACATTTTGTGTGTACTATGTCATCACACACTGACTTTTATCCGCAACAAGTCCATTTGGTGGAAACATACCACCGGTGGGAAAATGTGCATATTTTAAATCTGTCGCCAATTGGTTGGAAACCTAGCTTTAGGTTTGAATCTCAATGATGTCGGGCCACAATAAAAAAATAAATGTGTTTGCATGATTAATGCAAAAGCAAATTCATTTCATTGTGTCCTATCTGTGCTTGGACTTTAAAACAGTTAACCCAAACCAAGCTAGCAGTGTTCTAAAAAGTATTGTTGAAACATTCAGTGAAAGTTTTAAGGAAGTGATTCAAAACCCTCAAATAACCTATCATTTCCATTCTCAATTAATTAAACCTCCCAGGAAAACTTTCGGAGAACCCATAGTAAAACGTTATCAGGACCTCCCTGCAACCTAAAAATGTATGCTCCCAGAATAGGTCAATATTCACTTCCATTCTCAGAACGTTTAAAAAAAACGTTCAGTTTTACCGGTCAGGAAACTTATGGCTTAGTTCCCAGAACAAATGGGAAACCAAAAACGTACATTCCCACAATTTACAAGGAACCAAATGTGGTAGCTGGGATGGTCCCATTGCCAGTTCTACCCTTATTGTTTTAGGCTAAGCTTGACAGCTTGACACAATTAATTTGAAAAACAATTCCATCACGAGGCTGTAAGAACAGCAATACGCAAACAAAACACATCTATAGTAGACTCAAATAAAAAAAGACATGATCATTTATTAAGAAATAGTTTACAATACCATTTAATCTAGACTAGGCACAAGCAAAACACTTAAAGTATTGTCCACTGAAAGAAGACACACCCATAGGCTCCGTAAATATGTTAAAGAGGCATAACAACTTTGTAGAGTGAATATTCTAGAACTAGAATAGCCTACAATGACCTGTTTATTTCAGTTTCAAAAAACGTGACATGTAACCTACCTTTCTACAGCAGAGCGTCGCTGTCAAACACAAGTCATCAAGCGAAGTTGACTGCACCTCATCTAATTGTGGGGAGTCGACTCCAAAATAATCGATTCCTCGAGTCCTTGTCCGCTGACTCGCATTTCTGGGTGTCAAGCTTCGGGAATTGACTCCTCGACTCTTAAGATTCAGTATTGTTTGCAACGCAGGAAACTATTTCCCTTGTATATTTCAAAAACACAAACTCTCGCATCTAGCACAGCTAAGAAAGAGCGAGCGAGCTAGCGAGGGAGAGATAGGGGGCCACAGCCAGGCATAGGCAGAACCGTGCATCGGTAATCATACAATGTAGGCTATCGCAATTTCTTGTCTTGCAATGTAGGGACAATAAATGAGTGGGCTGAGCTATTCTACACACAACAGACTGAAGAGGAGCAGGCGAGGGAGAGAGAGGATCAGGGCAGGCAGATAGACAGTCAGTACCGTGCGCATAGGCTATATTTTGGTAATCTGTATCTGGCAATGCCTCGTAAATTCACCAAAGTATATATTATGCTATCACTATGGAGTATGATTAAGGTATTATTCATTGTGCCAGTGAATTTAAATTGAACATCGCCAAATGCATCCGTTTAATTAGGCCTAAATGTGCAATAAAATGTTTTTCTATAGTTTAGGCTATTTATTAATTCAACCCTGGCTGGCTGTTGTTGTTTTGTTGTTGTATTGTTGTAGCATCATCTTTCACATGTACTAGAATAGCCAAACAGTCAGATAGGATGCTGGGGATAATTTAGATGGAGAACACAAGAGGGCAACTGTAGTTGTGCAAAGTTTCAGACTGATAACTTCAGGAATGGGTGAGCTACATGACATTTAGCATGTTTATGGCATAGGCGAGGGCTCTCCAACTCTGTTCCTGGAGAGCTACCTTCCTGTAGGCTTTCGCTCCAACCCCACTTCTAACTCACCTGATTCAGTTTATCAACCAGCTAATTAATTAATCAGATGCGCTAGATTAGGGTTGGAGTGAAAACCGAAAGAATGGTAGCTCTACCATGGATGGATCACTAAACTTCAATTTAAATGCACTGAACAAAAAGATAGTTTGGAAGAACGAACTAATCTTGTGTGAATCGTCCTCTGGAATAACGCATATCCTTGGATAATAATTACAAATCCAACGTCTCTAGTAATACCCATCCGAATAGGGCTATAACCAGTGGTGTAAAGTACTTAAGTAGTGCTTGAAAGTATTTTTTACTTAAGTCGTTTTTTGGGGTATCTGTACTTTACGTTACTATTTATATTTTTGACAACTTTTACTTTACAACATTCCGTAAGAAAAGTATGTATGATACCCCCCAAAATGACTTAAATGGTAGTTTACACTGCTGCGCGTGCCTTAATCGTTAGGTAAAGGACCTCACGAGAGACACCGGTAAATGAAAACATACATAATTGATAGAACCATGCAAAAAGCCTCTAAAATTCCCGGAAGAAAAGGGGATTGGCTCTGGCAAACATCCAAATATTCTCAGAGCAACGTTTTAAAGTAGGCAGCGGTGAGAGATGCAAAATCGATGATTGAATCATTGAAAGGTCGTGTGAATAGAAGTATGTGTTTACAGCTGTGAAATGTGACTCAGGAAAAAAGGGATTTTCAGAAAAAAGTCCTAAGTGCTTTTTGCTTTACACTCCATTACACCATAGCTCCATAGAGGCCCAAGTCAAAACAACTCTCCACACATTGGTCACTGATGCCCATGAGTAAGTATCACAATAAGTGTGAAATATTTAGGTTATAAAACAGACGCACACACACAGTTACAAAACCAATAACTAGACTACTGATTTTGAAGTGGTAGTGTGCTCTCTAAACTACATAACCTATTCCATAACACCTCCCCAACAAAAAAAACAACTTCAGTCACCAATATCTATTTTCTGAATGTTCCTTTTCCCCCTCCATAAAACACTAGAGCTGTGAAACTAGCTACAAAAACATAAACTGAGATAAAGCCCTTCTAAAAACCAGAAACCAGTCAAACCCCCAACCATCAACTTCATTGCTCTGCACTCAGGTCATTTATTCCTGTGAAAATGACAACCTGGTTCTTAACCACTAGGCTAGTGTGAGATTCAGCTGATGTTTTTTTTTGGTCAACAGAAATGTTTAGTGTATCAGTTAAATTTACATGTAAATCATGTAAATGTAAATTAATTAAGTCATTTAGCAGACGCTCTTATCCAGAGCGACTTACAAATTGGATCCACACCCACAAAGGTAGTCAACTGATTGCAGCTGGTAGTCATTAGATACTGCAGGACAATCACCTTAATTGGCAGCACCTGTCTCTTTATCAACCAGGCTCAGCACCTGGACAAGGTTGCTGCTGCCCCCTGGGAAAGTTGAATATGGAATTGGTAGTGAGCTGAAGTGTGTTGTCTTAACTACCGAACCTATTCCACACACTCACTTTACTAAATATGCTAAACAACATGTATTCAATGTCTCGACAACATTTACATGAGAGAAATGTAAACACTATGGGGATGTTGACCGTAGGATGGTAAAAGGGGCAACTACAGAATGAACATGAGCCATGTGATAATTGAGCAATAGCTTTCAACCAATGGAAGATTAAAACAACATTTAAAAAAAAAACTAAATAAAACCCATTGCATAACTATTGCCTTTTTGAGTGGACTTTGGAAATGGTGCCCTGTGGAAGTCCTTTGTTCAAAGCTTGTTGAGTGCATGCACTGAAACAATCAGAAAACACAAAAACAAAACAACATTACCATACTGAAAACAATCGCTGAAAACATTTTATATTTTGGTATCATCTAAGGTAGACTCAGCAGCTAATGGGCAGGTTTGGCTTTGGAAAAATGGGGTCAGCTGTTACAAAGTTGCCTCGATGTTGCTATGCTTCTCACTGAAGCTGGCATTCTACATTTTTTCAGCTAGGAATTCATGTTTCTGCCTTGTATAAACAAACAATGTAGCTAGCAGAAACTGGGACTTAGGCCTAAATGTACCTTTAAATGTGTGGCCAACTGTTCCAAGAGAGCCATAGTATGCAAGATTTTTCTCCAGCCAAGCCTTAACACAATTGATTCAAGCTAATCAACTAAATAGGATATTCAATCAAGACTGGGGACTTCATTTAAGAGACAGTTGTCTGCTTCCTGACTCAGGTGTATACGGCTTGGGTGAAAGAAAAGCAACATAAAATTGGGTTATGCCTAATATGGCAATTCATATTATTTTTCCAAAATGAGTTATTGTTAACTTAAATCTCAAAGCTATGCATGCAATACGCCTTGACCTGGTGCACACATATGTCTCTATCCTTAGTTTAATTGAAGGCCTCAATCTGTCTTTTTGCCTTGTAACTGATTTCTTCTGGAAAGAAAAAGAAACAACACATGATCAAGATGAGCAAGCTACTAGTTTAAAACAATGAAAGATCTAAGTGTTACAAATAATGAATGTATGGGCTACATTTATGAGAATAATACATGCATTTGCTGACCTTATCAAGCTTGAAGAGCTCATTTATCTCTCAAAAAAAGTGTTATGAGTGCACCACCAACATCTTGATGTTGATGCAGCCTCTTCCAACACCACGGGTAGGAGAAGGGTATCCGTCTGCAAAAGGGAAGTTTTGCTGTGATGTCAAGTCGGCTCATATTGCTGCGACCTTATTTGTTGTGCTAGCTAACATGCTACTGAACAGTGACACTAGCATATTGACATGCATATTGCTATTCAAAGGCAGCAATGTATTAAGCAAACAAAAGAATAGAATCTTATCCCCCTGATTTGTCATCAATGGTTACTTTTCTTGGAAGTCATGTGTTCACCAGAAACGCCACCAGAAACCTTGTTGCCACAGGTTTGCCTCAGATTCAAATAGAATCATGAGAGAATTGACAAACTGTTTGCCACTAGTGGCAATAAATATTATTGTTGCCAAAGGTTTGCTGCAGAGTCGCCACTAGTGGCAAACAATTTGCCACAAACTTGCGGGAAGTTTGGCTCAACAAATTCATTTTTGTAAGGGCAATGAGGGAGGACCATTAATCTGCAGGAAATACACCAGACTATACAACAGAGAACCATATGGAAAAAAATAAGATATTTTAATGCTGGCAGTCACAGCAATGCTCAACTTCAGTAGCGTTCAGCTGCAACAGTGTTCAGCACTGCTGTTCCAGTCCGGGAGCAAGAGAATGTGCACAATTAATCTGAACACCATCCATTAGTAGTGACTGTCAGTGAATTAAAACACTCTCTCATGATAAGAGGATGGTGATGCCTTTGAACGAGACAGGGATGGCCTGAGGTACCAGACATTTCATGACAGAATCTTGACGATTAACAGGTCGGATTAACTTCTAGGTTGAAAATGAAAAGGTTACATCTGGAAGCTATTTCCAAGGCCATATGTATCTACTCTACTGTACTTCATTGGTCTTACTTTGAAGATCACGTTGAACTGCCATTTTGTGAAGCCATCTTCCAGGGTCAAACATCATACCAATAGTCTAACATTGAGTAATGGATCGGGGCTGCAGGCAATTAGAAAATACACTTGAAACCGTCAAGCTCATTGACATCTTTATGTTGTTCGCACGACACACTAAAAAAGTCTGGCTTTACAACATTTTGTCCAGATATGTCCTCTTAAATGGGCATTACCCAAAGAAGCGTTACACCTCATATCTTCAAAGGGAGAGACTCACGCTATGATTTAAGGCTTTATCGTCTTATCCCGTAAAGAGGAACAGAAACCTTCATCATTGTGATCTGCCTGCCTGCTACTAATGGACCGTGACTACATGCAGTTGAATGTGGTCACATTGTATACATTTAAATGACCTGCTGCATACTTTGTAGTAGTAAACATTACATCAAGAAAACTAGTACAGCCAAAAATGTCTGTTACAGCAGAAAGCTAAGATGTAAATGGAGTGTAAGATATTACTACTAAACCGTGGACACATATTGGTCAAACATGGGGGTCTCACCACTGTCAACTCTACCTGGTACAGAGCTGAGTGAGCACAGCACCCATCTTTTATCACTTAAAGGATTTCCTGTTCCCACAACATGAACGTGCATATAATGTACAGAAGGTTCTAGCGGCATACACTGCCATTTTGATTTTGATATGGAAATTATGATTCTGACACGTCACAGTAGATTACTCAAAGTGGTTCCAGTGGTTGTAGATTAATCTCCCTTTTAGTGGATGATGACAGGCACAAGATCTTGGTGGACCAATCCAAAAATGGTCAAATTGTCAGCCACCCAAGTCATAGACTGTTCTCTCTGCTACCGCACGGTAAGTGGTACTGGAGCGCCAAGTCTGGGACCAAAAGGCTCCTTAACTTCTTTTTATTTATTTATTTATTTATTTTACCGTTATTTTATCAGGTAAGTTGACTGAGAACACGTTCTCATTTGCAGCAACGACCTGGGGAATAGTTACAGGGGAGAGGAGGGGGATGAATGAGCCAATTGTAAACTGGGGATTATTAGGTGACCATGATGGTTTGAGGGCCAGATTGGGAATTTAGCCAGGACACCGGGGTTAACACCCCTACTCTTACGATAAGTGCCATGGGATCTTTAATGACCTCAGAGAGTCAGGACACCCGTTTAACTTCCTATCCGAAAGACGGCACCCTACACAAGGCAGTGTCCCCAATCACTGCCCTGGGGCATTGGGATATTTTTTTAGACCAGAGGAAAGAGTGCCTCCTACTGGCCCTCCAACACCACTTCCAGCAGCATCTGGTCTCCCATCCAGGGACTGACCAGGACCAACCCTGCTTAGCTTCAGAAGCAAACACAACTTCTTATGGCTGCATCCCTTCTTCTTAATTTCCGCCTGAAGACATACCCTAATCTAACTGCCTGTAGCTCAGGCCCAGAAGCAAGGATATGCATATTCTTGGTGTCATTTGAATGGAAACATTCTGAAGTTTGTGGAAATGTTAATTGAATGTAGGAGAATATAACACAATAGATCTGGTAGAAGAATAGAGAAAGAAAGAGCATACGTTTTCTGTTTTTTTTTATTGTTGTAGCATCATCTTTCACATGTACTAGAATAGCCAAACAGTCAGATAGGATGCTGGGGATAATTTAGATGGAGAACACAAGAGGGCAACTGTAGTTGTGCAAAGGTTCAGACTGCTAACTTCAGGAATGGGTGAGCTACATGACATTTAGCATGAAGTCACCCAGGTGTCCCACACAAGTTGCCCAAATGTACCCAAGTGGCCGAATTGGTGAAATGATATAGAACTATATAGAACAGTGCAAATAACTACACTGCTCAAAAAAATAAAGGGAACACTAAAATAACACATCCTAGATCCGAATGAATGAAATATTCTTATTAAATACTTTTTTCTTTACATAGTTGAATGTGCTGACAACAAAATCACACAAAAATGATCAATGTAAATCAAATTTATCAACCCATGGAGGTCTGGATTTGGAGTCACACTCAAAATTAAAGTGGAAAACCACACTACAGGCTGATCCAACTTTGATGTAATGTCCTTAAAACAAGTCAAAATGAGGCTCAGTAGTGTGTGTGGCCTCCACGTGCCTGTATGACCTCCCTACAACGCCTGGGCATGCTCCTGATGAGGTGGCGGATGGTCTCCTGAGGGATCTCCTCCCAGACCTGGACTAAAGCATCCGCCAACTCCTGGACAGTCTGTGGTGCAACGTGGCGTTGGTGGATGGAGCGAGACATGATGTCCCAGATGTGCTCAATTGGATTCAGGTCTGGGGAGCGGGCAGGCCAGTCCATAGCATCAATGCCTTCCTCTTGCAGGAACTGCTGACACACTCCAGCCACATGAGGTCTAGCATTGTCTTGCATTAGGAGGAACCCAGGGCCAACCGCACCAGCATATGGTCTCACAAGGGGTCTGAGGATCTCATCTCGGTACCTAATGGCAGTCAGGCAACCTCTGGCGAGCACATGGAGGGCTGTGCGGCCCCCCAAAGAAATGCCACCCCACACCATGACTGACCCACCGCCAAACTGGTCATGCTGGAGGATGTTGCAGGCAGCAGAACGTTCTCCACGGCGTCTCCAGACTCTGTCACGTCTGTCACATGTGCTCATGTGCTCAGTGTGAACCTGCTTTCATCTGTGAAGAGCACAGGGCGCCAGTGGCGAATTTGCCAATCTTGGTGTTCTCTGGCAAATGCCAAACGTCCTGCACGGTGTTGGGCTGTAAGCACAACCCCCACCTGTGGACGTCGGGCCCTCATACCACCCTCATAGAGTCTGTTTCTGACCGTTTGAGCAGACACATGCACATTTGTGGCCTGCTGGAGGTCAATTTGCAGGGCTCTGGCAGTGCTCCACCTGCTCCTCCGTGTACAAAGGCGGAGGTAGCGGTCCTGCTGCTGGGTTGTTGCTCTCCTACGGCCTCCTCCACGTCTCCTGATGTACTGGCCTGTCTCCTGGTAGAGCCTCCATGCTCTGGACACTACGCTGACAGACACAGCAAACCTTCTTGCCTCAGCTCGCATTGATGTGCCATCCTGGATGAGCTGCACTACCTGAGCCACTTGTGTGGGTTGTAGACTCCGTCTCATGCTACCACTAGAGTGAAAGCACCGCCAGCATTCAAAAGTGACCAAAACATCAGCCAGGAAGCATAGGATCTGAGAAGTGGTCTGTGGTCACCACCTGCAGAACCACTCCTTTATTGAGGGTGTCTTGCTAATTGCCTATAATTTCCACCTGTTGTCTATTTCATTTGCACAACAGCATGTGAAATTTATTGTCAATCAGTGTTGCTTCCTATGTGGACAGTTTGATTTCACAGAAGTGTGATTGACTTGGAGTTACATTGTGTTGTTTAAGTGTTCCCTTTATTTTTTTGAGCAGTGTATATACAACATATCAAAAAGCAATTCTAACACACAAACATTTTTATAAAAATGTTGCATTTTTTGGGAAAAAATATATATATACAAAAAAAACAGGGGTAGACCCTTTGGAAGACCCTCAGTCCGCTACACAATATTTTGCTGCTGGTGCCATGGCCCATAGCAGTCTCTTTCTGCTGTAAAACAGAGGCAAACCGAACAAGTGGTGCAGGTGATGGGGGACTTCATGTGACAAAGAACACAACGACGCCTCCATGCTGTGCCCTTTTGGCCCTGAGGCACATTCATGCCTGCAGTTATGAATTTTGGCATGTGAACACCAGTGGCGGCAGGAGTAGAGGGGGCAGAGGTAGAGGGGGCAGAAGGTGATGCAGTGGACTTTGCGCTATAGCCAGCAAGCTCCCGGATAAGCAGCTCCCTGAAGGCTAGCTGTGAGATGGGGGGCCGTCCACAGCTCTTCGCCATTTCCTTCTGCAGGATGAAGGAATTCACCACAGCAATGTCAATGAAATTATAAAATAATGTCTTGTACCATTTCTTTGTCTTGTGCAGAAAAATATATATCTGACATGGAATATATATATATATTAATTTCATCACACATTTCATTACTGATTATATTTCTATAAATTGCAACAACAACAAAAATATATACTGTATATATTTTTGCGGAAAAAATATCAAATTATTTATATTTCAAACAACGGCATTAGCACTTACCAGTCCAGAATTATGTCATCTCCTCACAGAAACATCTCTTCGGTCTTTGAGTCAAAACTATGCTCACTCAAAGATTCTTCAAGCAACAAATCTGTCTCACTTCCCCTATCTATTTCTTCTATAATTTGGTGCAAATCTGTATACTTAGATTTTGACTTCGCTTTTCCTGATTTATTCACCATGATGTTTTCTATCAAATCGTTGAAAATACTCTTCACAAAATACTGCTGTGCGTAATGTGTGTGTCTGCAAAAAGTCTGATCGTCAATGGCGAATGAAGTTCGTTACGCGTGCGTTTACTAACAAGGGCTGGTGGTTCAACCCATAACCATCACATACTGGTGTTTACCTCAGCTCATTGACTATCTACCAAGCTAGATTTCAAGAAGATCAGTGGTCATTGGGCAGAAATACAGTCAATCAACGAAACTTCGCTAATATTATCGGTGCGCAATGAGGTCATTGCTCGTTGTCTTCAAATCAGTTCCTTTCGATCAATATGCCCCGCAAAAAGAACCATCAAGTACGGCTGTGTTACAAACATCCAGAGGATTGCAATGAAACCAACCATGACTAGATAAACAATTGTTTAGTGTGTGTAATTACATCGAATGCTTCGTCAAAAGTTGATAGAGATGGAATTCACGACACAAGCGGTTTACAAAATGTTTCGTGTTAGGCTATAAAAATTGATTTTATCAAAGAAAACGGCACTTCATTTGATCACTGGGACCCTCAGGAGGAGAAATAAGAGCAAGATATCAGAATGTAAGTCATATTTTTACCTTCAGATGTGAATGTGTCAAACCTGTCATGGCGGGAAAAGTTTGTTGTTGTTGATCGCTCTTCTCAAACAAAAGCATGGCATTTGTTCTCTGCAATAGCTATTTTAAATCGGAAAACGCAGTTTGATTACCAAGATTCCAATCTTTTGAAGGATGTAAGGCACTTGAATATTCAAGAATATTTAATGTTACGATGTTGTATTTTTAGTTTGTCGCTCTGAAATTTCCCCAGATGTTGATCCCGTTAATGGGATTGCAGCCATAAGTCTGGTCAGAATTGAAGGAATGATGGATGGTGCTAAATACAGGGAAATTCTTGAGGGAAACCTGTTTCAGTCTTTCAGAGATTTGAGACTGGGACGGAGGTTCACCTTACAACAGGACAATGACCATAATCATAGTGCTAAAGCAACACTCGAGTGGTTTAAGGGGAAACATTTAAATGTATTGGAATGGCCTAGTCAAAGCCCAGACCTTAATCCAATTGAGAATCTGTGGTATGACTTAAAGATTGCTATACACCAGCGGAACCCATCCGACTTGAAGGAGCTGGAGCAGTTTTGCCTTGAAGAATGGGCAAAGAGCCCAGTGGCTAGATGTGCCAAGCTTACATACCCCAAGAGACTTGCAGCTGTAATTGCTGCAAAAGGTGGCTCTACAAAGTATTGACTTTGGGGGGTGAATAGTTATGCATGCTCAAGTTTTCTGTTTTTTTTGGTCTTATTTCTTGTTTGTTTCACAGTAAAAAAAAGTACATCTTCAAAGTGGTAGGCATGTGGTGTAAATCAAATGATACAACCCCCCCCAAAAAAAATGTGCTTTTAATTCCAGGTTGTAAGTCAACAAAATAGGAAAAATGCCAAGGGGGCGAATACTTTCGCAATCCACTGTACTACACTGACACTCCAACACACACACACACACACACACACACACACACACACACACACACACACACACACACACACACACACACACACACACACACACACACACACACGCATATTGATGCCACACAAACACGCTGCTATTATAGTTATTGTTATTGTGATACTATTTTTCCTTTAGTTCATTTAGCAAATTTTTCTTACTTAATTAACAAAAAACTCTGCATTGTTGGTTAAGGGCTCATACTGTAAGTAAGCATTTCACAGCACAACACCTGTTGTATTTGGCGCATGTGACTAATAACATTTGATTTGATTTGTAAGTGGGCACAGTGGGTCGTTCATGCATGAGATTTGGATTCTGGATAGATACCTCATATAAGGTCTCCTGGTACTCACCACACCGTTCTGGAGAAACCGTCTGGAGAACACAACACCATGTGATTACGAAACACGATGAACTAGTAGGAAGCAATGACCACTCTCGTCAATCTCACTGCGTGATTAACAGTCTCTCCCAATGGGAGCGAAACAGCTGTAGTCAGGGTCGGACTGTCAATTGGGCAAATGCCAGATGGGCTGGTCCATTTTTGGCCCAGTGGGACTGTCTAAATTGGGTGTTTTGCCCAAAGTCCAACAACCACATATCACAGTCAAATATATAGGATGCAAAAAAACACATATTCATACACATCTCAAATCTACGAATTAAAAATCAGAGAACAGTAATATTTTACACACACATAAGCAGTCATTTCGGATGAAAACAAATGCTGTGCCACCATCCTTATGAAATCATGGCATGTTTGAGGGAAAACAAACAAAGGGCAGTATCTCTTCAGCCAGTTCCACAGACTGCTGTTTAAAATGTTTTAAAGACGTCAAAAACTCCCTGTAGCTTTCCAAATCGCACGCTGTCTTTCACATTTGTATAATCCAACATTGACGTGACAGTAATACTATTTGCAACAAAAGCAACAATAATAGTCACATTACCTGTTCTGAAATGCCCGTCTAATGCCGTCTCCAGATCAGACATCAATATCAGGCTCTTAATAAGAACAAGGCCATCTCTCCAAAGCACTGGGTTGAGTGGCACCTGGAACTCCACCCACCTGTCCCTCAAGCAGGTCTGCTGGTCGATACGAACAAACAGACAGGTTCCGCTTGGTTTCCCTCCAAATCGGCCCATTTGCCAGCTAATTGCATCAAGGGTCTGGTGCCAAAGCCCACAAGCTGGTATGCCAACCCCTCACCCCCTTCCTTGGGAGCCGGCTGGATACTTGAGGCACAAAAACAATATCTGATGGTAGGAGGCATAGGTTAGAGGTGAGGGGTCAAAGTTCAAGTGAGACGTGCCCAGACATGAGTGGAGGTATAATAGTGTACGCCCTGTTAGAGGATCTCATTATCAGACCATCCCGCACTTATTTTTTATTTATTTAACCTTTATTTAACCTAGAAAAGCCCATTGAGACCCAGAATCTCTTTTTCAAGGGGGACCTGGCCAAGAGGGCAGCAACAATCAATACATTACAGAATTAAAACATACAACAATACAACATGATCCAACCTAAAAAAAAAGCATTTTCACGCCCCTGTAACAGAGTCTCCCATCAATATTTTAAATTCATTCAGTGGCGCTAACATATCTAGATGAAGCATGGATTGTTAAACACACGTACCTGCACACACACACACAAGCACGCACGCGTGCGCGCACACACACACAAGCACGCACGCACACACACACACACACGTTATGCTCTTCTATCCTCATGGGGACCTAAAATGTATTTCCATTCAAAATCCTATTTTCCCTAACCCTTATTCTAACCATAACCCTAACCTTAACCCTAACCCTAATTTTAACCCGCAAGCCTAACCCAAATCCTAAATCTAACTCCTAACCCCTTACCCTAACCCTAATTGTAACCCTAACCATAAACCTAACCCATAAACTGAAAATAGCCTTTGGCCTCATGCGGATGTGGGAAATGTCCCCACGAGGGAGAATTATCTTTGTTTTACTATCCATGGGGGGACATTTAGGCAATTTAGGTCCCCTCAAGGATAGAAGAACCAACCAACACACACACACACACACACACACACACACACACACACACACACACACACACACACACACACACACACACACACACACACACACACACACACACACACACACACACACACACACACACACACACACACACACACACACACACACACACACACACACACACACACACAGAGGAAGGAAGGAAGAGCAATTCAACTTGAATTCCTTATCATACTGGTGGATGCATTCAGCTGAAAACAACCCACCATCGTCTTGTTTCTGTTTTCAGTCATAAGGAGCTGTACCTTGCAGAGCAGATGCAGGAGTGCCTCCGCAAACTCTGCTTGAACCCTAAACCTTAAGGTCATACCTGGGGCAAGTCTCAAGCGTGTTTATGTTATGAGGCCGAGCCCCCCTAAAGTTGAGCAGATATACATTCATACTGTTCAGATAAACAACAAGGAAAAGGAGAAACAAATGAAGTATATATTTTTAATTGAACCTTTATTTAAGTGGGCAAGTCAGTTAAGAACAAATTCTTATTTACAATGACGGCCTACCCCGGCCAAACCCAGACGAGTCAATGTGCGGGGGTACAGGTTAGTCGAGGTAATTGAGGTAATATGTATCAGTATCAGTCAAAGGTTGACTATTTTCTACATTGTAGAATAATAGTGAAGACATCAAAGCTAGGAAATAACACATATGGAATCACGTAGTAACCAAAAAAGTGTTCAACAAATCAAAATTTATTTTATTTTAGATTCTTCAAAGTAGCCACCCTTTGCCTTGATGGCAGCTTTGCACAGTCTTGGCATTCTCTCAACCAGCTTCATGAGGTAGTCACCTGGAATGCATTTTTTGGTTACTACATGATTCCATATGTCTTCACTATTATTCTACAATGTAGGAAATAGTAAAAATGAAGAAAAACCTTTGAATGAGTAGATGTGTCCAAACTGTTGACTGGTACTGTACATGTAGGTAGGAGTAAAGTGACTATGCGTAGATAATAAACAGAGACTAGCAGCAGCATAAAAAAGGGGGGGGGGGGGGGGGGGTCAATGCAAATAGTCCGGATAGCCAATTGATTAGCTGTTCAGCAGTCTTATGGCTTGCGGTTAAAAGCTGTTAAGGAGACTTTTGGACCTAGACTTGGCGCTCCAGTACCGCTTGCTGTGCAGTAGCAGATAGAACAGTCTATGACTAGGATGGCTGGAGTCTTTGGGAATTTGTAGGGCCTTCCTCTGACACCACTTGGCATAGAGGTCCTAGATGGCAGGAAACTTGGCCCCAGGGATGTATTGAGCCGTATGCACTACTCTCTGTAGCGCCTTGCGGCTGTATGCTGAGAATTAGCCATACCGGGCGGTGATGCAACCAGTCAGGGTGCTCTCAATGGTGCAGCTGTATACCTTTTTGAGGATCTGAGAACCCATGCCAAGTCTTTTCAGTCTCTTTTCAGGAGAATAGGCGTTGTCATGCCCTCTTCATGATTGTCTTGGTGTTTCTGGACCATGATAGTTTGTTGTTGATGTGGACACCAAGGAACTTGAAGCTCTCGACAAGCTCCACTACATCGTCGTCGATGAGAATGGGGGCGTGCTCGGCCCTCCTTTTCCACGATCATCTCGTTTGTCTTGATCACGTTGAGTAAGAGGTTGTTGTCCTGGCACCACACTGCCAGGTCTCTGACCTCCTCCCAATAGACTGTCTCATCGTTGTCGGTGATCAGGCCTATAGTACCATCGTTGTGTGGTCGGTAAACTTAATGATGGTGTTGGAGTCGTGCTTGGCCACGCAGTCGTGGGTGAACAGGGAGTACAGGAGGGGACTAAGCACGCACCCAGTCCATTACCTGAATCATTTGGAGTTAATGCCTAACCTTAAGATTTCAGAGTTAATCCCTAAACTTATCCCTAACCTTAAAAATTCTGAGATAACGCTCAAACTGAACTTTAAGCACTTCTAAATTTGACTTTTGCAACACCATCAAAATTTGACGTTAGAGAAACATGGATGATGTGAGACTGTGATAGCTAGTTTTAACCAACCGAACCTGCTCCCTGGGCACCGATGACATGGATGTCGATTATGGCAGCCCCCCCCCCCCCCCCCCCCCCCCACCTTTCTGATTCAGAGGGGTTGGGTTAAATGCAGAAGACACATTTCAGTTGAATGTATTCAGTTGTGCAACTGACTAGGTATCCCCTTTCCCTCCCTTCCCTTTGAAGCCACCGGTCAGCCATATTTGCACTCTCCAGAAAGAGAAGTCCTCCATAGGAAATAATGGAATTCTACAGTATTTCTATTAAATGTTTCAAGGACAAAAAAGTATTTTTTGGTTGTAGTGGGGACAGTAATATTAGTTATCTCCATTTTTACAATGGTGGGGGAGTGGTAAGATGGAGGCACAGTGGCTTCAACACAGCGTCCATTATTAGGCATCTAGTGTATTTATAAACTATTGGAATAATTACTCTCGGGCTCCTGGAGACAGCAATGTGCAGCATGCCTCTCTTGAAAAATGCATGAAAGTGGAGTTACCGAAATGTCTGCATAGGCTCACTACATTTCAACCGTCTATGGGAGACATGTTCAAATAGAACCGAAGAGGGCAATTATTCAAGGTGAGAGGCATGAGTCATCATCTGTCACACCATGACGAGTGTGCATTTCAATAGGAGCCCACTAGAAACACATAGCTTACCAATATCGTTTTCAGACAAAGACAACCCATATGTCTGAGACCCTTCAAAGACACCACTGAAACTTTCTTTTTCTAATGGCCGTACAGCTACAAATCATTTTAATCTCTCTGCAGTACTAATAATGGAAATGAAAATAAACTATAAACAAATCTCTTTACTGTAGGAAATGATGTATCATGTTCGGTCTTGGGATGGATCCAGAAGTACAGTTAAATCGATAAGCATGTCCCCAGGGGTTGAGTGAACGCATCGACGGAAGAGGTGGTTAGCCCCTTCGCGTCGTGGAGAAAATACACGAAGAGTTTCATTCCAAAATGTTATACATCCATTTTCAGAAATGTTGGTTAATTAGTTCAATTGTTTAAAGAAATTATGAAAGCGATTGGTGTGTTTTTTCACTATCTAATCAAGCATGGGGTTGTTCAATGAGAGACATGTATTTGTTTAAAATCTATCACTGGATGGTTTCATGTCAGAGAGACAACTAATCATGTTTTTTTTGGTAAAATGCTATATATGTTTAATAAAGAAATCTACAAATTATACATGTGTGACATAAATATTTAATCATTTAAAAAAATCTATGCAGTAATATGATTTTTGACATCTTAGTTATTTAGCAGATGCTCTTATCCAGAAAGGAAAGGGAAGAGGAGCGACTTACAGTAAGTGCATTCATCTAAAGATAGCTAGGTGAGACATCCACATATCACAGTCAAATATACAGGATACAAACATTACAGCTAAACAATTTCATACACATCTAAAATCAAGTCATAAAAAATCTGAAAACAGTAATGTTTTACACACACATAAAGTAATCCCATAAGCAATTTTTTTCTGATGAAAAAAATATGTGAAAATTGGTGGGAGGAAAAGCCGGCCAAAGCAAACAAACAAACAAAAACAGTAAGACCGGACCCATTGGTAGAATCTGCATATATTATTTATGAGAGGCTGGAGGATTGCGTGAGCAGTTGAAGCTTCTCATATAGGCTATTTTTGTATCTGCATAGTCAGGTGGATGGAGTCTTTAATGCATAATGCAGCTCCTCCTGCTGCTCGATTTGAGTTCCTGCACTAGTATTAACTTCTTGTGAGCAGGGGCCAGCATTTTCACTTTCGGAAAAATAGCATGCAAAAATTCAACTGCCTGCTACTCATCCCCAGAATATAAGATATGCATATTATTAGTAGATTTGGATAGAAAACACTCTGAAGTTTCTAAAACTGTTTGAATCATGTCTGTGAGAATAACAGAACTTATGTAGCAGGCAAAACCCTGAGGACAAACCATTCAGAATTTGTATTTTTTTGATGTCACTGTCTTTTCAATTAGTTTTTTAGAGACACCAGATTTCTAATGGACTTGCTTGCAGTTCCTACCGCTTCCACTGGATGTCACCAGTCCTTGGAAATTGGTTGAGGTTATTCCTTTGTGTACTGAAGAAGTAGGGCTATCGTAAATGAGGGTCACATGAAGTACATTTTTTGAGAGAGCCACGTTACTAAAAAAGTTGCGTCAGTTTGTTTTCTTTTGTATTGAACACAGATCATCCCGTCTTCAAATTGATCGATTATTAACGTTTAAAAATACCTAACGTTGTATTAGAAAATCAGTTTGAAATGTTTTGGTAAAGTTTACATGTAACTTTTGTAGAGAAGTGGCGATAGTTGGAAGCTGTGTTTTTCTGGATGAAACGCTCCAAATAAATTGACATTTTGGATATATATCGACGGAATTAATCGAACAAAAGGACCATTTGTGATGTTTATGGGACATATTGGAGTGCCAACAAAAGAATTTCGTCAAAGGTAAGGCATGATTTATATTTTATTTCAGCGTTTTGTGTCTTGCTTGCAGTGTTGAAATATGCTACTCTGTTTGTTTACTGTAGTGCTGTCATCAGATAATAGCATCTTATGCTTTTGCCGAAAAGCCTTTTTGAAATCTGACATGTTGGCTGGATTCACAACGAGCGTAGCTTTAATTTGGTATCTTACATGTGTGATTTAATGAAAGTTTGATTTTTATATCATGTTATTTGAATATGGTGCGCTGTATTTTCGCTGGCTATTCCCTGGCTACTGGCTAGCCCCAAAACCTGAAGGATCTGGAGAAGGTCTGTATGGAGGAGTGGGCCAAAACCCCTACTGCAGTGTGTGCAAACCTGGTCAAGAACTACAGGACACGTATGATCTCTGTAATTGCAAACAAAGGTTTCTGTACCAAATATTAAGTTCTGCTTTTCTGATGTATCAAATAATTATGTCATGCAATAAAATGCAAATTAATTACTTAAAAATCATACAATGTGATTTTCAATGTGATTCAACTGTCTCTCACAGTTGAAGTGTACCTATGATAAAAAATTATAGACCTCTACATGCTTTGTGAGAAGGAAAACCTGCAAAATCGTCAGTGTATCAAATACTTCTTCTTCCACACTGTATATCACTCCAGTATTAATGCTAAATTGTAATTATTTTCGCCTCTATGGCCTATTTATTGCCTACCTCCCTACTCTTCTACATTTTCTCACACTCTACATAGATCTTTCTATTTTTCTTTTCTTTTGTGTTATTGACTGTACGTTTGTTTATGTGTAACTCTGTGTTGTTTTTGTCGCACTGCTATGCTTTATCTTGGCCAGATGGCAGCTGTAAATGAGAACTTGTTCTCAACTGGCCTACCTGGTTAAATAAAGGTGAAATAAAAAAATAAAAAACATTTGTTTGGTGTAAGTGTACCACAAAGGAAAGCACAAAGTAGTCAAAGGACACTTGCATAGCCGTTTACATAGTTAGAAACAGTGCAGCCTAGCAAGAAGGACGGAGAACGCTGGTCAGTAGTAATAGTGGAATGACACAATGTGTTGTACTTTAACCACATTAAATGTAATCTGATGGAAAACAGTCCAATCAAGTGGCTTCAGTAAGAAGGCCTGAAATGGAGATGTCCCATGGATATACTATTGTAATGATACATGCATGTATTTTACATACACCATTAATACCTCTTCATATTTGGATCATGTGGAACCATTCAAGCAAACAAGGTAGTGTTTTTTACTGCTCAATGGTGATTGAGGTACTTCATAAAAAATAGCTTGAGGGTTAGTGGAGGTTCGGCTTTACTTGTCTCATCGCGCTCTAGCAACTCCTTGTGGCGGGCCGGGTACCTGCAGGCTGAGCCCGGTCGCCTGTTGAACAGGGTTTCCTCCGACATATTGGTGCGGCTGGCTTCCGGGTTAAGCTGGCGGGTGTTAAGGAGCGCAGTTAGGCGGGTCATGTTTCGTAGGATGCATGACTCCACCTTTGCCTCTCCCGTGCCCGTTGTGGAGTTGTAGCGATGAGACAAGATCGAGAGTAAGGGGGTCAAATATTATTTATTTTTAAATCATCCAAGCAGGAATTCCTCTCACAAACGTCTTCTTCTCCCCACACATAATCAAAGCCTAAACAACGTGATTAAATAGAACACAACAAGTTTTGCTTCACGACTTGGACAAATACTTTCTATCTGATTACACATGACGATTTTGAAACAACCTTAAAATTGCAAAATGTGTAGAATAGCATGAGATTAGATATAAAACTGCAAATGTTTCTCTCTGCCCCATGGCAAAATGTGTAGAATTGCAGGAAGATAGCTGTTTTCTTAAAAAATATGTTTCCCCAGGGTGGCCCCTGGAGGTAGGTGCCCCGAGGCCCAAGATGTGGTGATCCGGCCCTACCCTGTAAGCCTGATAATGCAAACAGTGCACTGTATGGCAGTCACACTTAACCAATTCAACAATCAAATACAGTTACTATTAATTTCGCACAGCAAGAGCAGGAGAGGGAAAGAGAGGTGGAAGCAGGGGGATAAACCGGAAAGGAGAGAGTGTACACTAAGGGCCCTATTAGACTTAGGAATTGTACTCCTGTCCGACGCACGCCTTTCCTACGCACTTCTCCGTGGTTGGTTTTCAGACTTAACCTTATGCAAGTGCATAATGGGCTTTGCAGGCGTGGTTCCCTTGCGCGAATTGAATCAATTTTATTAAACCGCTGAAAACACTCCCACTTGCTGGCCAACAGATTTTCTCGAGGAGTTTTCATTCAATAGGGTCTAAAGCCATCCCTTTAAGTTTGGTGTACATTTAATTAGAATTTTCTAGACAGACTGGGGTCACTTTGAAATATCCTTGTTTTTGAAAGAAAAGCAACATTTTTGTCCATTAAAATAACATAAAATTGATCAGAAATAAAGTGTAGACATTGTTAATGTTGCAAATTAATATTGTAGCTGGAAACGGCAGATTTTTTATGGAAAATCTGCATAGGCGTACAGTGGTCCATTATCAGCAACCATCACTCCTGTGTTCCAATGGCATGTTGTGTTAGCTAATTCAAGTTTAGCATTTTAAAAGGCTAATTGATCTTTAGAAAACTCTTTTGCAATTATGTTAGCACAGCTGAAAACTGTTGTACTGATTAAAGAAGCAAAAAAACTGACTTTCTTTAGACTAGTTGAGTATCTGGAGCATCAGCATTTGTGGGTTCGATTACAGGCTCAAAATGGCCAGAAACAAAGAACTTTCTTCTGAAACTCGTCAGTCTATTCTTGTTCTGAGAAATGAAGGCTATTCCATGCCAGAAATTGCCAAGAAACTGAAGATCTGGTATACCGCTGTGTACTACTCCCTTCACTGGCTCTAACCAGAATAGAAAGAGGAGTGGGAGGCCCCGGTGCACAACTGAGCAAGAGGATAAGTACATTAGAGTGTCTAGTTTGAGAAACAGATGCCTCACAAGTCCTCAACTGGCAGCTTCAATAAATAGTACCCGCAAAATACCAGTCTCAACGTCACCAGTGAAGAGGCGACTCCGGGATGCTGGCCTTCTAGGCAGAGTTGCAAAGAAAAAGCCATATCTCAGACTGGCCAATAAAAAGCAAATATTAAGATGGGCAAAAGAACACAGACACTGGATAGAGGAACTCTTGCTTAGAAGGCCAGCATTCCGGAGTCGCCTCTTCACTGTTTGTGTTGAGACAATAGTCATTTACAACATTAACAATGTCTACACTGTATTTCTGATCAATTTGATGTTATTTTAATGGACAAAAAAGGTTTCTTCATTTCATTTCTAAGTGACCCCAAACCTTTGAACGGTAGTGTATGTGAGAACGGTTGAGAATAGTATGAATCAATGCCAGAAAGCCATGCAAATACACTCACATTCGTCTACTTTTCAGCACTGGTAGATAGAAACATCCTCTGATCTTGTATATTATTTAGGGTTCGGAAAGTATTCATGAATCGTAATACAAAACTGTTTGGAGAGCTTTTTTTATGCACTAAACACTAAACTGTTCAATCCATGAAATATTGTAAGGTGAAAAAAGTGTACAGTAAGGGTTGAACAGTAGTCCTATAGATATACCCTAATAATCCTCACTGGTCATGGAATTATGATGACAATGGTCCAGTCATTGTGAACTGTGCTGCGTTCTATAATGATTCAAATAGGCTTGTAAAACATTTGACTAATGTGATCCACTATTGCTAGCAGTCCTCAGGAACAACCACGTAAACTTGACAGAGGAAAGTCACTGGGCACACACTGGTTCAATCAATCTTGTTTCCGCTTCATTTCAATGAAATGACGTTGAACAACGTGGAATAGACGTTGAATTGATGTCTGTGTCCAGTAAGAAGAGAGGTAAACTAAGGATGTAATGGAATGATGCAACATTTTAAGGCAACTAAAACTAAAGTGACAGTTATAAATGTATGTGGGTATGACTGACGGTGGCTACCAAATACTGTCTAATATTGAACATGATACAAATTGTTTAAAAAATACAGTGAATAATCCAGGCATATAATTAAAACATTCTAGAAATCATAAATCAACTCAGTTGGTTTGGTGTTGCTCATGGCTCCAGAAGAATAGCTTGGGTCTCCAAATGTCATCCCTGTTGTAAAGGCCAGAATTTCATGAACTTCGAATCAAATCAAATCAAATTTTATTTGTCACACACACATGGTAAGCAGATGATAATGCGAGTGTAGCGAAATGCTTGTGCTTCTAGTTCCGACAATGCAGAAATAACCAACGAGTAATCTAACCTAACAATTCCACAACTGCTACCTTATACACACAAGTGTAAAGGGATAAAGAATATGTACATAAAGATATATGAATGAGTGATGGTACAGAACGGCATAGGCAAGATGCAGTAGATGGTATCGAGTACAGTATATACATATGAGATGAGTAATGTAGGGTATGTAAACATAAAAGTGCATAGTTTAAAGTGGCTAGTGATACATGTATTACATAAAGATGGCAAGATGCAGTAGATTATATAGAGTACAGTATATACATATACATTATATTAAGTGGCATTGTTTAAAGTGGCTAGTGATACATTTTTGATCAATTTCCATCAATTTCCATTATTAAAGTGAGCTGGAGTTGAGTCAGTATATTGGCAGCAGCCACTCGATGTTAGTGGTGGCTATTTAACAGTCTGATGGCCTTGAGATAGAAGCTGTTTTTCAGTCTCTCGGTCCCTGCTTTGATGCACATGTACTGACCTCGCCTTCTGGATGATAGCGGGGTAAACAGGCAGTGGCTCGGGTGGTTGTTGTCTTTGATGATCTTTATGGCCTTCCTGTGACATCGGGTGGTGTAGGTGTCCTGGAGGGCAGGTAGTTTGCCTCCGGTGATGCATTGTGCAGACCTCACTACCCTCTGGAGAGCCTTCTGGTTGTGGGTGGAGCAGTTGCCGTACCAGGCGGTGATACAGCCCGACAGGATGCTCTCGATTGTGCATCTGTAGAAGTTTGTGAGTGCTTTTGGTGACAAGCCGAATTTCTTCAGCCTCCTGAGGTTGAAGAGGCGCTGCTGCGCCTTCTTCACCACGCTGTCTGTGTGGGTGGACCAATTCAGTTTGTCCGTGATGTGTACGCCGAGGAACTTAAAACTTACTACCCTCTCCACTACTGTCCCGTCGATGTGGATAGGGGGGTGCTCCCTCTGCTGTTTCCTGAAGTCCACAATCATCTGTTTTGTTTTGTTGACGTTGAGTGTGAGGTTATTTTCCTGACACCACACTCCGAGGGGCCTCACCTCCCTGTAGGCCGTCTCGTCGTTGTTGGTAATCAAGCCTACCACTGTAGTGTCGTCTGCAAACTTGATGATTGAGTTGGAGGCATGCATGGCCACGCAGTCGTGGGTGAACAGGGAGTACAGGAGAGGGCTCAGAACGCACCCTTGTGGTGCCCCAGTGTTGAGGATCAGCGGGGTGGAGATGTTGTTACCTACCCTCATCACCTGGGGGCGGCCCGTCAGGAAGTCCCCAGGCCGAGTGACGAGTTTGGAGGGTACTATGGTGTTAAATGCTGAGCTGTAGTCGATGAACAGCATTCTCACATAGGTATTCCTCTTCACTGTGGAAAGGTGATATGTTGATATGTTTCAGTTTGCTGCCATATGACTAGTTTCACATTTGCCATAAGGTCAAATAGATCTAAAACGATTGCCATTTTTATTGACAATACCCTTCTCCAAACGGCTTACTCATTTACCTAGTTATTATCAATTGCCTCACTTGGCACAGAAGTAAGTTCAAGGTCTAGTTTTGATTTATATATGGTTGAGTTGTCGTTCAATGTGAAATCAACAAAAAAATGTCACTATGTCATCAGATTTAGGTTCAAAGTTAGGTGAAAAAAAGTCTAAATCCCCTGACCTTGATGACTTTTTCAAATCTAATCAGTTTTCCACATTGATTTCAACGTCATCCCGTCTAATATTTTTGCTGAAATGATATGATATGATTCAAACCACCTTTTTTAGCCAGTCTGTCTTATCAATTTGTAAATTGCAGTGCATGGGGGAATGGTGTTCGGGAAAAAAGTTGATATTTTTCCACTTAGAACCTACAGGTTGCTCAGCCTTCATAGTTTAATCGCGCGTAAAGGTGGTGTAATTATGAAGGAAATAATGTTCAAAATAAGACGTATCTGTAACTGTAGTCCGTCCCCTCGCCCCGGGCGCGAACCAGGGACCCTCTGCACACATCAACAACAGTCACCCACAAAGCATTGTTACCCATCGCTCCACAAAAGCCACGGCCCTTGCAGAGCAAGGGGAACCACTACTTCAAGGTCTCAGAGCAAGTGACGTCACCGATTGAAAGGCTATTAGCGCGCACCACCGCTAACTAGATAGCCATTTCACATCGGTTACATTGGCACACCTTCATTTATTTGAGCTCCACCCCAAACGAACAGCGAGTGAATAACATGCTATTCTCATGCTTAAATTCAAGGTCAGAATACGCGTAGAGAGAAAAGTGCATAAAAAGAGAATTAGGTTCCATTTACACGCGCTTAACTCGGGTCAGAATTCCTCCCTATGAGAGAGAAAGAGAGCCTCAGTCTATTGAGAGGTGTTGGGCGGAGAAATAGGGAAGGAGAGAGTGTAGCCTCGGAGAGGTAGCAAGAAGAAACAATTACAGAGGCAGCGAAGTAGAGGAATAGAAAGAGAGGGAACGATAGATAGAGAGAGGGAGAGTTACCAATGGCCCCCTCGCTCTAACATGATCCAACTTTAATGTGAGCCATCAGTCAGTGGCGTCGCTGAGCCTGGACACAGACAGAGGAAGAAGGGATGAGGGAGGAGAGAAGAGGGGGAGGGAGGAAGAGACAGATTGATGCAGCAAGAAGCAGGGGGGCATAAACAGTACCAGTTTGGAGAAGATGCTGATTTATATTGTTCCCCTTGACTGCTGGGAGACACTCAGACACACTCAGCGCTCAGCAGGCCCCTCAAAAGGAGGTAAAGTTTCCATAATGAAGGATGCAGATCATTTAGATACGTAGCCGTACATTCGATGAAAGTTTGACTACAGACTACCTATTTCTTACAATGCAATGGCGGCGGTCTATCACAATGCGCGGTACAACAACGTCCTTAAATGTGCACGTTATATGTGTCGTTTCTTACGAACCACGTCTTAAATCTTTGCAGACTAACGCGATCAAATCTAATTGACCATCTGTCTTGTAAGAAATTGACTAAATATCTTAAGGATTGCAACAGTACCGCTGGGAAACAGAGCACACGCCGTCGCTCTGCTACTAGATCATCAATGATTTAATTGAACGGGAATGCCACTTTAGTCAGTATGTCAGAACGATAACCTCTATTCTACAAAGTATCCAGGAGATGGCAGCATAGCCATGTGGATGTGAGAGAGAGCTCTTATCATGTTGAAGACACCACTGCTGAGTCTCGGCTTGCTGATGTTACTGACGCATGAGAAATCTACTGAGAGATACAGGGTATCTGGGTGCCTCTATGGCCCGCGGCGTAAGCTCGCAACTTTTGAAGGAGGAACCACTGTAGCTAATCGCTTGCTTCAGATATATATTAACGTGTGGAAACCACATAACCCTATGCACAAAAATGATCAAGTTATCAAACAAATGCCATATAATGCCATTTAAACATATCATCCAATAGCCATATATTTTACTTCAGGATTGTCTCTCCACAGCCTCAGTCTATGAACGTAATGTACTTCAGTGTCTCTGTTAGACAACATGCACATTACGAGACAATTAATCACATGTAGCCGATGGAATGAAAGTTAACAACCCATCCCTCATGTTAAGGACAGTCACACTCTCTATCAAACTGACAGCAACCAGAGGTGATCTTTTCATATGCCTGAGCTATAGATTTTTCACTTTGCCACCATGACCGCCACCACTTTGCGGATATGAGATGAGTATTGAGCACCAGTGGCAGAGTGAGGTCCTGTAAAAAAATCCTTTCCTTTGTTCAAAATCTAAATCAAGTCAGTAACATTTTGTCAATAAAGGTAGTCATACATAAATATCTAATGGCAAGTTATGATTTTGTATTACAATAACGATTTTGTGCTACCACGTTGGCCTAATACAGAGAAAAGCCATAGTGCAGCATTCTGAAAGCCTTTGTGAATAGATAACCTCCAAAAAATGTCAAGACACGAGGCCTTTTCCGGTTATTACTTTTGCCAGGCCTGATTGGATTGATTTGTCATTTGCAACAGAGAGCTCGGCCACGGGACTGTGGATAATCCAATTTATCGCTTTTTCATTTATTACACATTTTTCTGGCTTTTGGGTCCAGTGTCACATCGATTCTTTGATCGCTTGCTTAGCTAGGTCCTAACGAGCTTCCGTTTGAACCACCGCATAATTACCATCCCACTTCCCTAGCTCGGCTGGCTCTGGGCTTGCCATTGACATCAGTAGAAGAAGACAATTCCAAACATAATACTTGAATGGTGTGTTATAATAACTGCATTATTCTCTTCTAAGAGATAAATCCTTAACCTAATAATGTAACAATAATGTTGGATATTAAAAGCTCTGTTTAGGGGACCTGCGTGGTTCTTGTATCAGTTCCGAACAACATCTCTACTTACTAATCGATCTGTGTACACCGTAGATCGAAATGGCTTGCGTTGAGCGCTAGCCCTGGTTCTCACAGACACAGAGAGATTATACATAAAGATCCGCGGGGCACACATAGAGATCCTATTAAAACCTAACACGCATATATATAAAAGTATTAAACAATTATTTGAATATATATAGAATTTGGCCTTTACTACTATAGCCCATAGACACACATTGAATAACACATTCATAAATGGCAAAAAAGCCATATCTAGGAGATATAAGAAAGCCCAGGAAAATATATAGTAAATATATAGTATATATATATATATATATATATACACACACACTACCGGTCAAAAGTTTTAGAACACCTACTCATTCAAGGGCTTTTCTTTATATTTACTGTTTTCTACATTGTAGAATGAAATTGAAGACATCAAAACTATGAAATAACACATACGGAATCATGTAGTAACCAAAAAAGTGTTAAACAAATCAAAATATATTATATATTTGTGATTCTTCAAATAGCCACCCTTTGCCTTGATGACAGCTTTACACACTCTTGGCATTCTCTCAAACAGCTTCATGAGGTAGTCACCTGGAATGCATTTCAATTAACAGGTGTGCCTTGTTAAAAGTTAATTTGTGGAATTGTTTTCCTTCTTAATGCTTTTGAGCCAATCAGTTGTGTTGTGACAAGGTAGGGGTGGTATACAGGAGATAGTCCTATTTGGTAAAAGACCAAGTCCATATTATGGCAAGAACAGCTCAAATAAGCAAGGAGAAATGACAGTCCATCAATACTTTAAGACATGTGAAGGTCAGTCAATACAGAACATTTCAAGAACTTTGAAAGTTTCTTCAAGTGTAGTCACAAAAACCATCAAACGCCATGATGAAACTCGCTCTCATGAGGACTGCCACAGAAATAGAAGACCCAGAGTTTCCTCTGCTGCAGAGGCTAAGTTCATTAGAGTTACCAGCCTCAGAAATTGCAACCCAAATAAATGCTTCACAGAGTTCAAGTAACAGACACATCTCAACATCAACTGTTCAGAGGAGAATCAGGCGAATTGCTGCAAAGAAACCACTACCAAAGGACACCAATAAGAAGAAGAGACTTGCTTGGGCCAAGAAACATGAGCAATGGACATCAGACTGGTGGAAATTAATCCTTTGGTCTGGAGTCCAAATGTGATATTTTTGGTTCAAACTGCCGTGTCTTTGTGAGACGCGGTGTGTGTGTGAACGGATGATCTCTACATGTGTATTTCCCATCGTAAAGCATGGAGGAGGAGGTGTTATCATGTGGGGGTGTTTTGCGTTGACACTGTCTGCGATTTATTTAGCGTTTCAAGGCACACTTAACCAGCATGTCTACCACAGCATTCCGCAGCAATACACCATCCCATCTGGTTTGGGCTTAGTGGGACTATCATTTGTTTTTCAACAGGACAATGACCCAACACACCTCCAGGCTGTGTAAGGGCTATTTTACCAAGAAGGAGAGTGATGGAGTGCTGCATCAGATGACCTGGCCTGCACAATCACCCGACCTCAACCAAATTGAGATGGTTTGGGATGAGTTAGACCGCAGAGTGAAGAAAAAGCAGCCAACAAGTGCTCAGCATATGTATGAACTCCTTCAAGACTGTTGGAAATGCATTCCAGGTGAAGGTGGTTGAGAAAATCCCAAAAGTTTGCAAAGCTGTCATCAAGGGAAAGGGTGGCTATTTGAAGAATCTCAAATATAAAATATATTTTGATTTGTCCAACACTTTTTTGGTTACTACATGATTCCATATGTGTAATTTCATAGTTTTGATGTCTTCACTATTCTTCTACATTGTAGAAAATAGTAAAAATAAAGAAAAACCCTTGAATGAGTAGGTGTTCTAAAACTTTTGACCGGTAGTGTGTGTATATATATATATACACTGCTCAAAAAAATAAAGGGAACACTTAAACAACACAATGTAACTCCAAGTCAATCACACTTATGTGAAATCAAACTGTCCACTTAGGAAGCAACACCGATTGACAATAAATTTAACATGCTGCTGTGCAAATGGAATAGACAAAAGGTGGAAATTATAGGCAATTAGCAAGACACCCCCAAAAAAAGGAGTGATTCTGCAGGTGGTGACCACAGACCACTTCTCAGTTCCTATGCTTCCTGGCTGTTGTTTTGGTCACTTTTGAATGCTGACGGTGCTCTCACTCTAGTGGTAGCATGAGACAGAGTCTACAACCCACACAAGTGGCTCAGGTAGTGCAGTTCATCCAGGATGGCACATCAATGCGAGCTGTGGCAAAAAGGTTTGCTGTGTCTGTCAGCGTAGTGTCCAGAGCATGGAGGCGCTACCAGGAGACAGGCCAGTACATCAGGAGACGAGGAGGAGGCCGTAGGAGGAAAACAACCCAGCAGCAGGACCGCTACCTCCGCCTTTGAGCAGGAGGAGCACTGCCAGCGCCCTGCAAAATGACCTCCAGCAGGCCACAAATGTGCATGTGTCTGCTCAAACGGTCAGAAACAGACTCCATGAGGGTGGTATGAGGGCCCAACGTCCATAGGTGGGGGTTGTGCTTACAGCCCAACACCGTGCAGGACGTTTGGCATTTGCCAGAGAACACCAAGATTGGCAAATTCGCCACTGGCGCCCTGTGCTCTTCACAGATGAAAGCAGGTTCACACTGAGCACATGAGCACATGTGACAGACGTGACAGAGTCTGGAGACGCCGTGGAGAACGTTCTGCTGCCTGCAACATCCTCCAGCATGACCGGTTTGGCGATGGGTCAGTCATGGTGTGGGGTGGCATTTCTTTGTGGGGCCGCACAGCCCTCCATGTGCTCGCCAGAGGTAGCCTGACTGCCAATAGGTACCGAGGTGAGATCCTCAGACCCCTTGTGAGACCTTATGCTGACACATGCACATTTGTGGCCTGCTGGAGGTAATTTTGCAGGGCTCTGGCAGTGCACCTCCTTGCACAAAGGCGGAGGTAGCGGTCCTGCTGCTGGGTTGTTGCCCTCCTACGGCCTCCTCCACGTCTCCTGATGTAGTGGCCTGTCTCCTGGTAGCGCCTCCATGCTCTGGACACTACGCTGACAGACACAGCAAACCTTTTTTGCCACAGCTCGCATTGATGTGCCATCCTGGATGAACTGCACTACCTGAGCCACTTGTGTGGGTTGTAGACTCCGTCTCATGCTACCACTAGAGTGAGAGCACCGCCAGCATTCAAAAGTGACCTAAACATCAGCCAGGAAGCATAGGAACTGAGAAGTGGTGTGTGGTCACCACCTGCAGAACCATTCCTTTTTTGGGGGTGTCTTGCTAATTGCCTATAATTTCCACCTGTTGTCTATTCCATTTGCACAACAGCATGTGACATTTATTGTCAATCAGTGTTGCTTCCTAAGTGGACAGTTTGATTTCACAGAACTGTGATTGACTTGGAGTTACATTGTGTTGTTTAAGTGTTCCCTTTATTTTTTTGAGCAGTGTATATATATTTACGCATATTTAACATAACCTCCAAACTTCCATTCACTTGTATGGGCTACCTTCAGACGAGTCCCGGAGCGTAGGGCAAAATGGAGAACAATGTGTTCATGTTCTTTCGGACGCTACAGACGTTTTCGTGAGAAGACCGATTTCTGGGATGTCTCATGGTCAGACAAACAACGCTGTAGCTTGGCCACCTTCCACCACAGGCCGACAAAGGCGGATGCGGTGGATTGCGCCGCAGCCCATGGAAGAAAACTCCAGCTTAAACTGACGGGTTTTGATTGTGTTTGCTGTTATTATGTGACTTAGATTGACGCATGGGTGCGTCAATAGACTGTTAAGGATTTTAAAGTATTTTGTATTCTAATTCCTAATTCTATGTGAGTATAGCTCTTCTGCCTGTGTGATTTAGGATGTGAAATCTGACACTTTAAGCTGGGATTTCCCTCCTACCATTTAATTCGCTCTTCTGGCTGTCCATCAACTCCTGGCTGAACCCTACGTCACAGCCACTGCCAAAGCACATGCCTGCAATCCTTATGCCGTATTCACCTGCTAGTCGGAACTAGGACACTCTAACTGGTTGAACACAACACGAACCACAACAATTATGAGTTCCAACTAGCACGTGAACGTGGCATTACATCGTAGCGCAGCAGGAGAGTGTGGTTTCTTCACTCTAGCACATTCACTTTATCAAAGTAATGTAAAATAATTCACACATTTAAAATAAAATAAAACACTTTCTATTTGTCATATATGTACAAGATTAATATGAGATGAAAGGCAAGTTCCTATCGAGTGCAGGAAGCCAAGTTCGAGCTCGGTGTGAGGTTCACAGTGGTGGGGCCAGATGTTTTGATCAAGAAAGATCTTTAGAAAATCTGCACATTTTTTCTGACCACTAAACATTCAAATATGTATTTGAGTTGTTTTATCATTTGATTATACTATAATAAAGAAAACGTATGTCATTTCAAGCTTGATTCATTGTTGAATAGGAAATACAGTACATAATATAAAATATTTGTAGTATGCAGCATTACTAGTTATTTGTCCTCTCATTATAAAAAAATATTTTTTGGGGGTTTTACATGTAGTTACACATACTCCATGCTGTTGCAGACTGATGTTTTTTATTTATTTATTTAACTAGGCAAGTCAGTTAAGATTAAATTCTTATTTACAATGACAGCCTAGGAACAGTGTGTTAACTGCCTTGTTCAGGGGTAAAACATCTGATTTTTACCTAGTCAGCTCAGGGATTTGATCTAGCAACCTTTTAGTTACTGGCCCAACCCTCTAACCACTAGGCTACCTGCCACCCCAGGCATAAGAAGCAATACAGATAAACATGTCTTATTACAAGCAACTTAAGCATAGGCCTGTTGCACCTTAAAGGCCTATACTATTTCCTGTATGAATCATAAAGCAGTTAAAGGTCAAATGCAGCCGTTTTTATCACAATGTCAAACAATTTCTGGTTAACAATTTGTCAGGGTTTAAAATGTACTTTTTGGCCACCAGGCACTGTGGCAGGTAGATTTAAAAATCTACCAGCCACTCCGATTTTTTACCAGCCCAAAACAATTTTTTTTGCTGCTAAATGTATTATTAGTAAGAAGTAACTAATGTGGTATATTGAATCATCTAATTTCTTGTGACGAGGTTTTTAAACCAAAATGACACAGAAGCGACAAAAACGTTCACCTGCTCCTTTAAGGGAGGGAGGGTACCGTGGTTCTAGTGCGTCTCGAGTCATGTTTGTACCTGTGAGATTGAGTCTGACTAGCAGAAGTGTTGTCTTCTCTCAGTTGAAACTCAAACACAGAAAAACAACCTAGCTTGTGAACAAAACAATGTACACTGAACAAAAATATAAATGCAACATGCAACAATTTCAAAGATTTTACCGAGTTACAGTTCATATAAGGAAATCAGTCAACTGAAATAAATTCATTAGGCCCCAATCTATGAATTTCACAACTGGGCAGGGGCGCAGACATGGGTGGGCCTGGGTATAGACCTGCCCACTTGGGGACCAGGCCCACCCACTGGGGAGCCAGGCCCAGCCAATCGGAATGAGTTTTTCCCCACAAAAGTGCTTTATTACAGACATAAATACTCCTCAGCACCTCCTCCCCCTCCTCAGATAATCCCACAGGTGAAGAAGCCGGATGTGGAGGTCCTGGGCTGGCGTGGTTACACGTGGTCTGCGGTTGTGAGGCCGGTTGGATGTACTGCCAAATTCTCTAAAACGATGTTGGAGGTGGCTTATGGTAGAGAAATGAACATTCAATTATCTGGAAACAGCTCTGGTGGACATTCCTGGATTCAGTATGCCAATTGCACATCTGTGGCATTGTGTTTTGTTACAAAACTGCATATTTTGGAGTGGCCTTTTATTGTGTGTCTTTCACTCAGCTCTTCACATGCGCACAGCCCCCAGCCAGGCAGTGTTGCAGCGCGAGGTGGAATAGGCTATATCGGATTCGTAGTTCTTTAACTGTGTATGATTTAATTTACTAGCTATAAAACAAAATGGCTGAAAAACTTCGAAAGCACTACTGCAGCACTTATTTTACTATAAATGTGATCATACTTTAATGATCAGACGATTTTTATTCGCAAATGCGATTGAAATTCTCGCACTGTGGAGCATTGACCACTCGCCAACGTGGCTGGTGAAATAAGACATTTACCCACCAATGCCAAAATCTACCTGCAGGTGACATGTTCATTTTTGGCACTGGTAACAATCATGTACGTTACTTTGATTGGTTTCAATTCAAATGGTCAAAAAGAAGAAGGAAAAAAATGCTTCTTCTCAGGCAATACTTTTTATAGGACTGTTGGGGAGTGGTCTGAGTGAGGGTCCTAATTGGAGGAGCCTAATGGGAGGGACATGTAACCTGAAAACGAGCTGTTATTGGCAGAGAGGAGGGACAACTCTATTTGTTATTGATAGAATAACTTATACCGCCTGGTGATGTCACCAGGTAGTACAAAACCCGACCCTTGCAAAACAAGTAGAAATTTCAGGCGGTCTTTTCAAACAGCTCTTATACTAAAAGTGCTTTTTACAGTACTATTCCAACATAGTGTGTAAATTTATTTGAACCACAAGAAAATCACGTTTTTTATTGCACTGCCCCTTTAAACATTTCAGTCTTGACCTGAACACTATCCTTCTTTATACTTCATAAGGTTATATGGTTATGTGGTTATAAGGTTATGACATGTGTGTAAGTGCTGTCATCGTAACGTGTTAAAAATAAATAGCTCTTATGTCTGCCATTATCTGTTCGATGTTGTATGAACTTGTTAACTCGCTGACACACCGATCACGTGCTGATATATTGGCTTTGGGCAGTGCAGATGTGTGGAGAGGCTGGCTGACGGACAGGTGGCAGAGCAAATAGCAGCAGGTGAAGGTTAAGCCCCACCTTCACATCGACCCGTCTTAGTGGCATTTATCAAGTTCTTGATATGTTTGTAAAT
Source organism: Salvelinus fontinalis (assembly GCF_029448725.1). NCBI lineage: Eukaryota > Metazoa > Chordata > Actinopteri > Salmoniformes > Salmonidae > Salvelinus > Salvelinus fontinalis. Next base: position 49,994,657 of record NC_074678.1, on the reverse strand, counting down.
CAGGACATGAGCAAATATGGAAAACACAAAACCCTTTCCAGGACAATTAAGTGTAATGTGTTTTCATGGATCCGAATGGCGACTAATGGGTTTTCATGACCATTAAGTGGTACATTTTCACATAACAAGTGGAGTTTTCAAGTGTAGTGGGTGTTCACATTGTTAATCTAAGTATATGGTTTTGCAGATGTTGTGCACGCATGGTACAAGCCCAAAGTGGTTCTCAGTGAAATGGAGTAGGTTTACAGACATTTTAACACATTTCAAGAGATGTCAAAATGAGAGGTTATTTCAGCTACTTGGGACATTGGATGTTTTACTGAGATAGGTTGATGTCCAGATTAGTGCAGAGGCATGATGTGTTCACAAAAAGATACAAATTTGATTTTTTTGTCTCGTCATAAGCTGCCATTGGGGACCCACAGCCATGACTTGCATAAAGTGTTGGAAGAAACAAACCACGGGGGTGTCTTAAGCAATCATAAAAATGATTTACAATGATTACAAACACAGCACGGCATAAAGGAACACTGATTATTGACACGATAGCAGGTCTGCATAGACAAAAAAAGTGTGCTTTATGTACCATGCTCTGTGTCACCTGTAGATTGAGTCTCTCCTTTCAAGCACTCTAATTAAGTATTAGTAGTTAGTAATCATTTATTAAAATGTGTACCATTACCATACTCAGAATGCCTTACTGACTGCACTTAAAGCTGGTTAATAAGGTTGGGCTTTTTTTGGATGAATAAAACGACAGAGTACACTTTCAGACAACATTTCTTTAATACAAAGTCAACATATCAACATAAGTCAACATATCTACATACACAGTGGGTTTTAAACCAATCATTGTTTCAGTCAGAAGTAACAGTTTGAAAGCGATAGCACTTGGCCCTCGTAAAAAGAAAAACTATTTTGCTTGAGTTTGGGTCTCTTCATCTTTTTGTTGGCTGTTGTATGTATATGTTCTATTATTTTGTAGTCATTTTTCTATTTCGTTCATTTCCCCTCTCTGTGGAATATTCCAGTAATTTGGCTGCTGTTGTCAAAAGTCTGGCATCTTTACATGAAGTCAAAGAGTAACACGTTACACAAGCTTCCAAAGACGTCCACTGTCTTTGGTTTTTGGCATAACCAAAACCAGTCTTTGAATTCAGTCACAAAAAGCCCTCCTTTCAAGATTTAGTTCATATGAAATGGTTAGATTCCCACGGTTCTTTTCTCCTGGTCTTTGCATCACACGGCTCCTTCTCACTTAGTCCTGATTCATTCTGCATCCCGTAACAAAACATGGCAAAAAAATAAAAGGAACACAGTATGGTTCTATACAAGTCTTATGTGAGCAAAACATATTACATCGTTTCATGAATCAGGGGCAGTGGTAGTGTAGTTCTCTGCCCCTAATGGCTGTGACATCGCACTATGGCCAGTTGCTAAACAGCAAAACTATCTCCTCTTTCTCCCTTTGACTGCCAATGGACTGTCTACTTCTTGGCCTTTTAGGCAGTTGGGAACTAGCACTTCTCCTTTCGGGGAGCTTTTGTTTAGGAAAGGAATTGTCCTTTGGTTGCCATCATTTCCAATGTCTGGAGAAGGAAGCAGTGTTCACTTTGCAAGAAGCCTGTGCTGAGGCAAAAGTTATGGGTCCTCACTGACCTGTCTCATAACAGAGTTAGCTGTGGGTGGCTAGTAGGGCATATTGCTAACATGGCATATATGACAAAGTGGGGACTTAAGAACAGGGAACAGTGGAACACAAATGTTACAAAGGGAGAAAGCACGCTTTACAAACACCAGGAACTTTGCAATGAGTAGAACCTTATATTTGCAGTTCAGTCTTTGATTTGAAGTAAGAGAGCATTGAGGGTCAAATTATACAAATACATATTATCTATATATTTGTTTATTTACAGGTATTATATTCTGGATCATAGTTGATATCTAACAAAGGGATAATCATGTTGTGTCTGAAAAGGAAGACAAAATAAAAAAGAGTGGAAAAAAGGACTTCTGAGAAAGAGGGAGATCATAGTCTGTACACGGTCAAAAAGTACAGTACCTTTAGTCTGGCAAATTCATAAAAATGTGTAATAATGTAGTTTTCCTCTAATTGAATGCGTTGTATACTATTTAATCTACTATCTATGAAAATAATACTTAAACGAATACTAATAAGTACTGTTAATGATAATTATAATTTCAACGACAATTAAAAATGCCATCTCCTTATCGGCACAGGTCTACCAAGTGGTAGGAATTAAAAAGGGCTGTAGGAGCGGCGCTCGGCGAGACACCTCCCCTCATTGTTCCCAGAAAAACAAACAATATTTCCCAAGGTTAAGGTTATGGTTACAAAAAAATATATATATACAAAAATCCATCATCATTTTACATGAGTAATTGAACGTTTATGGGTAAAAGAAAAACAACTAAATTCATACTAAGAGTTTGGGTATATTTTTATATTCTGTATTTAAATATATATGTATGTGTGAATGTGCGATATATAAGTATATATGTACACATCCACACAAACACATGTTATACTTAACATTTCTACAGTGAAAAAATAGAATGTATTTTAACATAATATGAACAAATAAGCATTTATTTCTTACTGCTAATTAAAAAAATGGGATACAATATCTCTGTTAAAAAACTAAACCAAAACTAAAATAAAAGTCAGCTATGTAAAGTAAAATAACAATAGTCATCATAACACAACATTAATGTTTCCATAATGTTACAATAACAATAAGGCTTTTTTGGAAATAAGAAAGACTACACACAGTTCCTTTTATCACTCTGTTAGTGTACATACCAATCGAAAACCCTTCACAGAAGCCAATGTAAAAGTATACTCCTGGGTATACCAAAGCACTGACCTCTGATAAAAAATGAAATTGGGGGCTTTTGAGGGCTTGTTTTTTATCAGACACAACTACATAGTGCGTAGAATCGGCCCTGCTATCGTTTAGGTTTCACGTTTGGTGATGTGCAATTCATTTGTATCGTGGCTATAACTTTCACATCGCGACATCCCAATCCAACATGGCCACCTCTTCCGGAACTTCAGTGGCCTTTGGCCAATAGGTGGAAGGGAAAAAATGGAACCTTTTTCTGGGTTGTCAACTCAGTTCCTCACAACTTTGAACTACTTTCCTTCCACTCTTAGTACCATAACTGCAAGAGGACTAGTTTCTCGCTACGCTTGGGACTAAAATGTCTAGTGAGAGATGGAGGGGGGAAGGGGGGGGGCAATAACATGTGGATGCGCCTTCAGTCCCAGCCGCCTGGGTGCGAACTGCCACGACCAGACCAGGCACCTCCATTGTCATCCCATACCAAAGAGTTACACTTACAGCATACAGGAGAATAAGCAGCATGTTTGGTATCGACAGAAAACCCATGAAATACAAGTAATTGTAAGACAAAGTAACAAATGATTACAATGGGTTGTTGGTCACTGTACACGTTTGCGGCGAGCCCAGTTGCCGCCATTCACCATTCATTCCCCGACCTCATGTGGTGATTTCACTCGTTGTAGCCGAAAGGCCGCCTGAGCTCACCATTCAAAATGGCGGACACTGCACCAGTAACTCATGGCACAACTAGTCCTGAACGAAGAGTGATCGTAAAAAGTCATGGGACATGGTTGTCATTTCTCTGGTCTTGCAAGAGCGGTCATCTACCCAGTGTCCTTGGCGACCGAGGCTAAGAGAGATATATCAGTGGTTACTGTATGAACATGTGGGGTTTGTTCTCAACAGCACCAAAAAAAATGGTCCACAAAGTCAAGTGCTGGAGAAACTGACACAGTAAATTGATTGAATTGGCATTTGACAAAATCCACCTATGGTAGTCACTTTAAGACACCGTCCTCACTTTCACCCAGACTATTCTTTACTGCAGAGGCTCCTCTTCTCCCAAAGAGTTGAAGGGTAATAGGTATGATGGACACTTGAAGAGCTGCGAGTTTGGAGTTTGAAAGGTCATACCAGAACTATGGGCAGTAGAAGTTCTCTTGCTAGAAAGAGATGAGAGTGGTAGGGGGTACCGAATTGGGGGTTGACTTCTCTTGCCAGCACCTTAGCGTTAACTGAGTGTGTTATCGGTGTGCAACGTTTTTTGGGGGACAATCATCTGTGTACACAGGCAACCACAGTTAGGCCATCAAAAGTGTTCATCAACAATTAGGAACTCTGAACTTCTGCTCTAACATGTTAAAAAATGAGACCGCTTCCCTCATCCAAGCTACATCCAGTCCACCCTTTTCTCAGCTTCTCAATTCTTTAGCTTTTTTTTTTTTTTTACCTCAGTCACGTTCACCCGGTCACTTTTCCTTCATTCGCTATTATCTCTGTATTGTTTGCACGTAGTATTTTTTTTTTTAAAGATGTCCACAAAATGTTTACAATGTCAACCGCCACATCTGAACACTTGAGGTAAGGTTAGCAGTCTGACACTTTTGATTATTCCCACCCCACAGCTTGAGCCACCACTTTTGGTTCCTTTCTCCCGAGTGAGGGCGTCAGCTGGTTTTGCTGTTGGAATCGTTTACACTTTCCTCACCGGCATCAAAGTCCATTAGGTCCAATTGGAATTGCACTATTGTTTGTGTTTTAAATGGATTTCTTTACAACAAAAAAATCTACAATTAGTTTGCTTTCCTGTTGGTTGAATTTTGTTTTCTGTTTGTTGTTGTTGTTTTTGTTGTTGTTGTTGTCATTTCAAATTTCAAGCAAGTTTCTATGGCTCAGGAGACTGTTGAGGGGGACAACGGTTCGGGGGACGAGATGGCTTTTTACGTTGCATAGTGATCAAAGCTTCCTAGGTACTCCAGACCCGCCTGGTAGGAAAACTGATATTCATCCTGCATAGACAAAAGACAAAATATTAAATGTTAATATCACGTTGTGATAGCAACAAAAAAGAGAATACTCCACTGTAATACTACAAAGCCAGCAGCTCTAAGACTACCAGACAGTACCAATGCTAACACAATTCTGATGCGTATTCTTAGCACCCATGGCCAAACTACATCAAAAAAACACGAGGACTACAACATCCACAAAGGCCTGTGGGTCTAGAGCAGAGACGTCAAACTCTTTTTCCTGCGGCCTGCATTTGGTCTTCACCGAGGTCCGGAGGTTGCACTTAAAATGTATTAAAATTCATGCCGTCAAAATTAGCAAAAAATTGTTCTCTTCTCTATCACTTTTGGAATTTTTCGATGCTCCCTGACTGTCTAGCTTTCATTTTGATAACTGTTAGCAAGCTGGCCAGAGTGAGGAGACGATAACTCTCGGTCCATTATCACTTCTACACCGTTTCAATTTTGCTTTTAGTCATTTAAATGTCGATTGAGATCGTTTTTCATGATACCTTTTTGAAATAAAATTTAAAAAATCCTCAAAACCACCCACAGGTCGGATTGAATAGGCACACCCTAGGGCCTTGAGTTTCACACACGTGGTCTAGAGTGACCTCTCACCTCTGTCTGCACCATGGCCGGCCTCTGTGTCCGCAGCATCTTGACCGTCTGAAAGATGTCCACCACGCCCTCGTAGCGCATCCTCTCCAGCACGATGCTGAGCGTGATGAAAACACCGGTCCGGCCAACTCCCGCACTGGAAAAACAACAACACACAACAGATGAAGTCCTACTATTACATCAAGAGCTCTACCTTGTGTACATTATTTAAGTTGTCTAAAGTGTATTGGCTGGTTTAAAGCTAGAGTCCTTTATTGAAACAATACCAAAGCATCCACGCCGCCTCTGTTTTGGTAGAAAGCTGAGGGATGGGCCCGGAGAGATGTAACCACTCTCAAATTCATAGAGAAGAGCCATGGATGCAAGGACTGACCATCCCATGATATTAAAATTGTAGGTTGAACCATGTTTTGAGGCTAGTTTACATTTACATTACTTATAAACATTGGAGTAAAACAAGCGTATATTTTGGATTCTGACGTAGAACGACAGTTTAACTAAGCTCATGAGGCATGTATAAGTTATATTCTTCGGCATTTATCATTCATTAATATGTAAAAATAAATAAAAATATGCAGCAACTTTGGCTTTAAAATGAAGCCGAAATCCTAGACTTAAAAAGTATGAATGAATGGAGAATCTCCATTGAACATTATTCTTAGTCTAGGGCTAGATTTATGAATCTGTGTCCAGGAAACCAGCCCTAAATATGGGTCTAGGGAAATCAAGTTATAGTAACAGCTATTATATGTGTCCATTTGGTTCATTCTATGTTCTTTCTCCTGTCCCTGGATACCAGTCATCATCTGCCGTCGCTAGACAGTTTAACGCCTGGCTTTAAAATGATCATGTGAGAGATAATCTTGATGTGAGGAACGTACACATTCCACTTTGATGCCCGCCCGCCCACACAACACGACATGAACACACACACACATGCACGTACACAATCTCGAAAGCATTCGTGCACACACACACATACACACACCCGCATATGAGCATGCACGCACGCACACACGCAATGCAGTTGAAGTCAGAAGTTTACATACACTTAGGTTGGAGTCATTAAAACTCGTTTTCAACCACTCCACAAATTTCTTGTTAACAGACTATAGTTTTGGCAAGTCGGTTAGGACATCTACTTGTGCATAACACAAGTCATTTTTCCAAAAATTGTTTACAGCCAGATTATTTCGCAAATGGGTCTTCCAAATGGACAACGACCCTAAGCATACTTCCAAAGTTGTGGAAAAATGGCTTAAGGACAACAAAGTCAAGGTATTGGAGTGGCCATCACAAAGCCCTGACCTCAATCCTATAGAAAATTTGTGGGCAGAACTAAAAAAGCGTGTGCGAGCAAGGAGGTCTACAAACCAGACTCAGTTACACCAGCTCTGTCAGGAGGAATGGGCCAAAATTCACCCAACTTATTGTGGGAAGCTTGTGGAAGACTACCCGAAACACTTGACCCAAGTTATACATTTTAAAGGCAATGCTACCAAATACTAATTGAGTGTATAAACTTCTGACCCACTGGGAATGTGATGAAAGAAAAGCTGAAATAAATCATTCTCTCTACTATTATTCTGACATTTCACATTCTTAAAATAAAGTGGTGATCCTAACTGACAGGGACTAACAGACAGGGATTTTCACTAGGATTAAATGTCAGGAATTGAGAAAAACTGAGTTTAAATGTATTTGGCTAAGGTGTATGTAAACTTCCGACTTCAACTGTATGTACACAATAACAAACAAATGCGCACGCACACACACACGGACACGCACCCACATATGAGCACGCACGCAAGCAAACACGCACACACACACACACACACACTTTGCATCATTAAGCCCCATTGCAAACCTTTCCCTGCAACAGTCCCCAGAAATAGGGCGAGTCTTAACTCTGATCCTAAAATACTTGAGGGGCTGTCTCCGTAAGCTACTTTGGTGTGAAATGACTTCCCCTTCACCAATGGAACAATAATTGATTTGACAACAGATTAATTTTTCTCTCTTACCCGCCCCATGACAGTTTCTGAAAGGTTACAATGTTTTTTTTTTATACCAAAGATAACTTTGACCATTTTCTACCTCGAAAACTTCTGACAGTAGATTGACCGAACAAGACACCAGCGACAAAACCTCCCCCTCAAAAAAAACTCAACTGTGGACACTATGTCACCACAAAGTCTACCCCCTTCTGTCCTTTCAACCCCCCCCCCCCCCCCCCCCCCCCTCCATTCCTACACACCCACCCCATCCTCTCCTGGAGTGTGGAGAAAGCTCATTCTAGGGAGCTAGTCACAGCTTGTCATATGGCTCTTAAACTCCATCAAACCCTTTTAAATAGATAGACTTCCAAATCTAACCGCCGTGGAAAGCAGCATTGAATGAGAGGATTTACACTCCCATTCACAGAAAGTAATCAGGCAATTAATGACAAAAAGCGTGTGGCTCTATTAGATAGGAATTGGGGAGGCAGTAGAATAGAGAGAAAGAGAGAGGGAGAGAGAGAGTTGTTTGTTTATTTATTTGGATCCCCATTCTCTTTTGCAGAGGCAGCAGTTATTCTTCCTGGGGTTCACAAAAAACCTAAAACATGACAAGTAAAAAAACAACAACATAATAATACAAACAATACAACTAAATACTGTACATAACGTGTGTGTTAGTGTGTCTGTGTGTGTGACCCCTCAAAGTCCCCGCCGTACCATGAGATGTTGTTTAATCTGTTTTTTAAAGGTCATTTTGCTGTTTGCTTGAGTAAGTGGAGATGGAAGGAAGTTCCATGTAATCATGGCTCTGGGGACCTGGGGACTGTGAAGAAACCCTTGGTGCCCTGTCTACTTGGGTAATGTATGACCTGAATGTTATTTGATTTTGCAGACAATGTGGAATTTTCATCACGGTAATATTTCTCGTTAAAACTCGAAGAGAAGCAGTTATTCTCTCGCCAATCCACAACCAGGATAGATGTTGTTGATGTTAGTTCTGTGTCTGCAGTTAAGGGCATGGCGCGCTGCTCTGTTTTGAGCCAGCTGGAACTTTGCTACGTCTTTCTTTGCTGCACTTGACCATATTACCGGACAGGAATCAAGATGGGACAAGACCAGAACCTGAACAACTAGCGCAGTTGATTTTTGTGTCAAAAAACGCTAAGGGGTTGGGTTAAATGCGGAAGATTCAGTTGAATGCATTCAGTTGTGCAACTGACTCGGTATTTCCCTTTCCTTCACAACAACTTTAGCAATATGACGTGCCCATGATAATTGACCATCCAGCTTCCTCAACTTGCTCAATGGTCACACCCTTTATACACAACTCCAGCTGAGGTTTAGGTCATAGAGAATGTGCTCAACCAAATGAAATGCTTTTAGTTTTTAGACGTATTTAAGACCAGTTTATTATTAATCACCTATTCGGATACTGACTGTAACTCTCAGGGAGCTCACTGGCTTTGGGTGCTGACGTGCTGAGTGTGAAATCGTCCGCATACATAGTAATTCTAGCTTTGTGTAAGGGCAAATCACTTGTCACTAGAGAAGAGTAACGGCATAAGGCAACTGCCCTGAGGGACACCGCACTGTACATATCTGATGTTAGAGAAGCTTCCACTGAAGAACACTCTCTGGGTTCTACTGATTTGGAAGATTGAGTAAAGTGAAGGGGAAAATGCAAGACATTGAGAAAATATATGGAGGGATAAAAGACAAAGGAAGAAAGAGGGGATGGAAAGGAAGAAAGTGAGGGAAAGAAAATAATTATCTTTTGATATAACATATGAGTGGTTGGTATTTGGTATTTTATTAGGATGCTCATTTGTTGTTGCAAAAGCAGCAGCTACTCTTCCTGGGGTCCACGCGAAACATGAAACATAATACAGAATGACATAACACAGAACATCAATAGACAAGAACAGCTCAAAGACAGAACTACCTACATTTAAAAAGGCACATGTAGCCTACATATCAATGCATACACACAAACTATCTAGGTCAAATAGGGGAGAGGCGTTGTGCCGCGAGGTGTTGCTTTATATGTTTTTTGAAACCAGGCTTACTGTTTACTTGAACAATATGAGATGGAAGGACGTTACATGCATTTAGGGCTACATAATGCTGTACACTTTCTTGAATTTGTTCTGGATTTGGGGACTGTGAAAAGACCCCTGGTGGCATGTCTGGTGGGGTAAGTGTGTGTGTCAGAGCTGTGTGTAAGTTGAATATGCAAACAATTTGGGATTTTCAACACATTAATGTTTCTTATAAAAAGTTTACAATCTAAAGTAACACAAAGTAATTTAGTCTCCTGAACTTGTTCAACAGCCACACCATTCATTACCAGATTCAGCTGAGGTCTAGAACTTAACGAATTACTTGTACCAAATACAATGCTCTCAGTTTTAGAGATGTTCAGGACCAGTTCATTACTGGCCACCCATTCCAAAACAGACTGCAACTCTTATTTAGGAGTTTCAGTGTCTTCATTAGCTGTGGTTGCTGATGCGTATATGGTTGAATCATCTGCATACATGGACACACATGCTTTGTTTAATGCCAATGGCAGGTCATTGGTAAAAATAGAAAAGAGTAGAGGGCCTAGAGAGCTGCCCTGTGGTACACCACACTTTACATGTTTGACATAAGGGAAGATTCCGTTAAAAGAAAACCCTTTGAGTTATATTAGATATATAGCTCTGAATCAACAATATGGCAGAGGTTGAAAAGCCATAACAAGTTTTTTCAAGAACAGGTCAATAATATCAAAGGGTGCACTGAAATTTAACTGTACACCTCACACAATCTTCTTATTATGAATTTCTTTCAACCAATCATAAGTAATTTGTATCAGTGCAGTACATGTTGAGTGTCTTTCTCTATAAGCATGCTGAAAGTAAGTTGTTAATTTGTTTACAGAGAAATAGCATTGTATTTGGTCAAACACAATTTTTTCCAACAGTTTGCTAAGAGCTGGCAGCAAGCTTATAGGTGTGCTGTTAGAACCTTTACCACTCTTGGGTAGTGGAATTACTTTGGCTTTCCTCCATGCCTGAGGACAAAGACTTTCCTCAGATTAAAAATATGACAGATAGGAGTGGCTATAGAGTCAGCTACCATCCTCAGTAGCTTTCCATCTAAGCTGTCAATGCCAGGTGGTTTGTCATTATTGATCGATTACAATCATTTCCCCAACTCTCCCACACTAACTTTACAAAATTCAAACTTGCAATGCTTTTCTTTATTTGTCATCATTACTTGTTATTTTTTATGCATGAATACAATTGCTCCCTGTTCGTTGTTGGCATTTCCTGCCTAAGTTTGCCCACTTTGCCAATGAAATAATCTTTAAAATAATTGGAAACATCAAATGGCTTTGTGATGAATAAGCCATCTGATTCAATGAAAGATGGAGTTGAAATTGTCTTTCTGCCCATGATTTCATTTAAAGTACTCCAAAGTTGTATATAATTGATCTTGGCTTCATAATACAGTTTCTTCTTCTTTTTTTTGAGTTTAGTCACATAATTTCTCAATTTGCAGTAAGTAAGCCAGTCAGATGTGTAGCCAGAATGATTAGCCACTCCTTTTTGCCCCATCTCTTTCAACCATACAGTTTTTCATTTCCTCATCAATCCATGGTGCCTTAACAGTTCTAACAGTCAGTTTCTTAACTGGTGCATGTTTATCAATAATTGGAAGAAGCAAATTAATAAATTAATAAATTCATCAAGTGCAGCGTCTGGATGCTCCTCATTAATCACATCAGACCAACAAATATTTTTAACATCATCCACAATGTCACAGCAAAATATGTTGTATGCTCTCTTATACACTATTTTAGGCCCAGCTGTTGGAACTTTGGCTTTCCTGGATATAGCCACTATATTGTGATCACTGCATCCAATGGGTACGGATACAGCTTTAGAACAAAGTTCTACAGTATTAGTAAAAATGTGATCGATACATGTGGATGATCTTGTTCCTGTAGTGTTCGTAAACACCCTGGTAGGTTGATTAATAACCTGAATCAGAATACAGGCACTGGTTACAGTAAGACGCTTCTTCTTGAGGGGACAACTTGATGAAAACCAGTCAATATTCAGGTCCCCAAGAAAGTAGACTTCTCTGTTTACATCACATACTGTACACTATCAAGCATTTCACACACATTATTTCGATACTGACTGTTAGCACTTGGTGGCCTATAGAAACACCCCAAAAGAAAAGGCTTTAGATGTGCCAAGTGAACCTGCAACCACAACACTTCAATAACACTTGACATGAGATCCTCTCTAAGCATTACAGGGATATGGCTCTGAATATATACAGCAACACCTCGCCCATTAGCATTTCTGTCTCTTCTATATATATGCTATATCCTTGTTTTGCTACTGCTGTATCATCAAAATAATTATCTAAGTGAGTCTCAGAAATGGCTAATATATGAATGTCATCTGATGTTAGCAAGTTATTGATTTCATGAACCTTATTTCTAAGGCTACATATATTAATATGGGCTATTTTCAGCCCTTTCCTGGGTAGCTTATCAGCGAGACATAATACTGAAAAGAGCAAACAAAGCAAGAGAAAAAATATACATTCAGCAGTGAATTAATCAATAGGTGTGTGTGTGTGTGTGTGTGTGTGTGTGTGTGTGTGTGTGTGTGTGTGTGTGTGTGTGTGTGTGTGTGTGTGTGTGTGTGTGTGTGTGTGTGCAGCGGGGTTAAAGCTACAAACCCATAGGCTTGGCTCTCTCATCCCTTCCAGGTTTCTGGGAGGGAGGGTGGACAATGAGCCTGTCTTAGCGGATGTAAGCAATGTCTCCACTGCTCTGGCAGCTTTCATGGCTGGGATCAGTTCTTGCCTCTTCTGGCACACAGCTTCAGGATAGTCCTCGTTGAGGAAGATATAAGTTCCTCTCAAGTTCTTGGCTCTTTCCAGAACAGCTACCTTGTCCTTGAACCTCAGGAACTTGAACACCATTGGCCGGGCCTGTCACCTGGGCCGATGGTGGGTTTTCCAGTCCTGTGGGTGCGCTCCACCTCAATCCTCCTGTGGTCCGTCTTCAATTTCTCAGCGATTATTTCCCTCACTTTGTCCTCAGACTCTGCCCAGGTCTCATGTGGAGATTCTGCAATTCCGTCCACAACCATGTTGTTCCGCCTTGATTGTTGACATGGGTTCACATGGGTTCACACATACAACTGATGTCCTCTCTCAATGACTTACATATTGCTGTCATCTTGCCTTTCTCCTGATTCAACTCATCGAGCTGACCCTGGGAGAACTGCAAACTGTTCTTCAAGTCCTGGACCTCTCTGGTCAGGTCGTCCATTCTTTTATTAGTAGAATCGCCAAGTATTTGGACAAAACACTTGAAGCTATTTCTTGTTGTTGTAACAACTGCTTGTAGGTCTCTTTTTGTTTGTTTAAAAGATCCTTCACGTGTGATAGAGAGACACCACTGTCCTCAACGGTACTCCAGCCGGCTTTGGCCTTTGTCATGGTAGCTAGCAACGAAGGTTACGTTGTTACTCCTCGCAGTTCCAGACAGGGCAGGTCACGGGGAAGATTGAAAACAACAAACAGCAGGGATCTAGACAGCCCAAACCCGGGACAAACCGAGGTCCCAGCCACAATGGCTAACTGCTAGCCTGATATGCAGCTAGCTTGATATGCAGCTTGATAATAGCTCCTCAGACCCGTCCTTGGTCGGCATAATCACTGGAAAGAGACAAGCAGTCCCAGCAACTGACGCCAACTGCATTACAGGATCCAAACTAAGAAGCTAGCTAGCTACCAAGAACTTTCCAATACACTTGCAAACAACAAACTTTCCAAACAAACAAAGCCAAGCTCTTCTGCGTTCAACAGGAAGTGACGTGAAAATCGAGAGGACAATAGGATAACAAAGGAGGGAACCTACACAGTCCAGACAGACAGACACTCCAGGCAGACAGACAGTAGCTGAGCCCAGTTCTCAGTGTTGGGCTTCCGGAGCTTTCCGAGAAGAGCAACGGTGGGAGGGGGAATCCCTGACTCGTTCCTACTTCCCAGCATGCATTGGGTCAGAACTGAGACGATTTCCGAGGTGTTAGAGGAGTACTGCAATAACACTCCCGGGCCTGTGCTCAAAATGCCAGGTGAAGACAATGCTCTCACTGTATGCGTCCCAAATGGCACCATAGGGCTCTGGTCAAAAGAAGTTAATTATATAGAGAATAGGGTGCCATTTGGCACGTAACCACTGAGCCCTCGCCTTCCTGAGCCGCTGCATTAGCTGTGCCTCCTCTACCAGGCTGCTGGGCTAAATCCTTTCATCAAGAGAGGATAACTCAGCTTTATTGCAGGTCCTAAGACACAGCCCTCTCTCTTAAAGGGTATATGCAATGTCTGGCGGTGATATCATATTTTCCCCATGGGAGTATGGTGGTGAAAGTCTGGTGACACAATAATGATGTCCATATAGGTCCGTAGATCTAGTGTATAGGTAGATCTCATGTTAGCCTGGTCCTAGATCTGTTTATGCAACCACAGGAGTTGGCTAAACAGTACAAACAGATCTGGGACCAGGCTAGTGTTTGGTGGCTTTGCGAAGGAAAAACGATGCAAAGAGGGAGTTTTTTTTAAATTTTCAACCAACATGTTGTTTCAATACAATGATGAAACTTTGCAAGTTAGCAGCGTGCAGGGACTTCTTTTCTTAACCATAAACATGCTAAGTAACACATTTCAGTGGTACCCCAGAGGTGGTAGCCACACAAATATTTTGGAATATGCTTGCCAAATTAATGACAAAGGTTACCTTGGAAGAAAGAAAACACAATGTGATAAAAATTTATCACACGCGGAATCGTAAAATAAAAATGGACGAATTATTTCATGTGCCTCCCATTTACAAATGCCAGGCTGCCGCTCCGTGTGATCAATTATGAATGAGCTGAGCCTTAGGCATTGTAATGCCAGCCCACTGCAGTGGCAGTAAGGAGAGCGAGAGAGAGCGAGAGAAAGAGAGAGATTGATAGAGAGTGAGAGAGAGATTTATAAAGAATGAGAGAGAAAGAGAGAGAGAGTGAGACAGAGGGAGAGAAACATGCATCTGGTCTGTGGAGGACATTAAGACTAGCACCACGGGAGGCTGGTTGTAATCCCCTTAACAACACAAGGTACCAGCTTGGGAGTCGGACACCCACACACCTACAGACCCAGGATACTGTGTTATATGCTGACATTGTTAGGTACAAATAATGGTGTTGGTCTGAATTAGAAAGAACACCGCTGACACGTCTCACACCTACACGCAGGCCCATGTGCGCATGGAGACACGCGCAGACACGCGCAGACACGCGCACACAAACACACACAGGGCTCTTACCTGCAGTGGACAGAGATGGGTCCGTCTTGGCCGAACTGCTCCTTAGTTTTGTGCACCTGGCCTATGAAGTCTATGAAGCCCTCCCCTGACTTGGGCACCCCCTGCTCCGGCCAATCAGTGAACTGGAACTGCCGCACTGTCCTGGACTGCCCATCCTGAGAAAGGGAAAGAGAAAAAGAATGGATGGAAAGGGTAAGAGAGATAAGGAAGAGAGGGATGGAGTGAAGGAGAAAGAGGAGGATTGAGAAAACGGGAACGAGAGGAGGATGTAAGGGGAGAGAAGGGATTGGGTCAGTAAAAACCAAGATCCTTCACTTTACGTCCTCTGTGTCACAGACTCTCTCATTGTCCACGATGATGACCACATACCAAGCAAACAAACGGATTCAGGAACAGAAACACTAACTGTTTCACTACACACCCCAGAGAGAAACTTGATCTGGGGTCAGCGAACCGCCAAGTCCCAACGCTGTCCCTATCTGGGTCTAGTAGACCGCTCAATAACAAGAACGGGTCCAGTTCAACTTCACCCTCACACAACACCACAATGACCCGTCTCCCCTGACGTCCATCTGACAGTCTATCAGTTCTCCTTTTCTCTCTTAACTATTTTCTCCCTTTCTCTCCCTCTCCAACAGTCTTTCCTTTCTTTCACTTTCTCCCTCTCCCTCCCTCCCTGCCCCCCTCTCTCTCTCTGCCTCTCTTTCGTTTTAGCTTGTCATTTCTTCGGTGGAATAAGTCCCGGTTAGAGGAAATCAATAGGGCATTTGGCGTGACAAGCGTCCTCTTCTAAACATTGTGTTAAACGGGGTAATCCTGGATGGGGGACTGATGGATGGAGGGACCTGGCATGCAAAAAACGACATGCAACCAGGAAGGGAGGAAGACCAATTTGGTGTGGCCACCCACATCGATGCAGACTGGACTTATACCAATCGAGAAAATTGCTTTATTTGAATCTCTGCCCGAAGAGTAGTCAATTATGGTGGTGTCTTAATCTCAGTAGTCGACTGGAAGAGAAAGGAAACGGTCTCTGAATTTGAATTTGGCAACTGAGGCTGAGGATACGATACAGAACCAAAGGCTACGTCCTTATACTCCTCAAACACGCCCTAGTCCTTAGCCTTGTCTTCTTCCTTGATGACCACTGATCATTGAACAGTGTTGATAGGGTTCCACTATGCTGCTTATAACTATCAAGTGATTTCAGGTCCATTGTCAGGAAAGGAGACATGGAAAAGAGGAAAGGAGAGGAGGCTGGCTGTATGTTTCATTGGAACCTAGCCGTACTACACTGAACAAAAATATAAACGCAATATGTAAACGCAAAGTGTTGGTCCCATGTTTCATGAGCTGAAATAAAAGATTCCCAAAATGTTCCATTTGCACAAAAAGCTTATCTATTTCAATTTTGTGGACACATTTGTTTACATCCATGTTAATGAGCATTTTTTCCTTTGCCAAGATATGTTGCATATCAAAAAGCTGATGAAACAGCATGATCATTACACAGGTGCACCTTGTGCTGGGGGACAATAAAAGGCCACTCTAAAATGTGCAGTTTTGTCAATTTGGCAGTAGGTCCAAACAGCCTCACAACCACAGACCACGTTTATGGGTTTGTGCGGGCGAGCGGTTTACTGTTGTCAACATCGTGAACAGAGTGCCCCATGGTGGCGGTGGGGTTATGGAATGGGAAGGCATAAGCTATAGACAACGAACACAATTGCATTTTAGTGATGGCAATTTGAACGCACAGAGAGACGTGACGAGATTCTGAGGCCCATTGACATGCCATTCATTCTCCGCCATCACCTCATGTTTCAGCATGATAATGCACAGCCCCATGTCGCAAGGCTCTACACAATTCCCGGGAATTTGAAAATGTCCCAGTTCTTTCATGGCCTGCATAATCACCAGAGATGTCACCCATTGGGAATGTTTGGGATGGTCTGGATCGCCGTGTACGGCAGCGTGTTCCAGTTCCCGCCAATATCCAGCAACTTCGCACAGCCATTGAAGAGAACATTCCACAGGCCATAAATCAGCAGCCTGGTCAACTCTATGCGAAGGAGATGTCAGGCCGCATGAGGCAAGGGGTGGTCACACCAGATACTGACTGGTTTTCTGATCCACGACCCTACCTTTCTTTTGAAGGTACTGTATCTGTGACCAACAGATGCATATCTGTATTCCCAGTCATGTGAAATCCATAGATTAGGGCCTAATGAATTTATTTCAATTGACTGACCTCCTTATATGAACTGTATCACAGTCAAATCTTTGAAATTGTTGCATGTTGCATTTATAGTTTTGTCCAGTATAAATGGAGTCCCAAGCAAAAGGCTAAGAAATCCTAATACTCTCCAAAACACTCCCTAGTCCCTAGCCTTGTCTCATTTCCTTGACGACTATTCTTCAGACTCATCAGTGTAAAAAGTGTCTTTCATTTGACTGCCACAAGCCACTGTTTTCTCTTATCTCTCGCTCACCATTCTGTCGCCTTTCTTTACCTTTGTTTTCCCACTTTAAACCTCGTTTGAAAACGTTTCGCCTCCCCGCACGGATTAAAAGCGAAGGAGGAGAAAAACCAACAACAACACAATTAATGAAGCGCGCAGAGACAAATCTAAATAAATACATTTAACACACAACCTTAGGGTCTGCGCACTGTGTCAAATTGTGTGATTAAATACGTGACTGCCTCGCTAGCAGAGACAACTCAAGTGTGGAGTCTCTGCTATTGCATGCGCACGTACACGCGCACGCACACACACACAACCCGACCCTTTCCACACAGGCACACCAACCACCTCCCATTCCCTCCTCCTCTCTCCCACCCGCCCACCTCTCGCTACCCTCTCTCGCTCCTTTCCTCGTCCGTCTCCCTCTCTTCCTCCAGTCGTCTCTGATTAGAGGTTCCTTTCATTTCTTAGGGAGACCTTACGTGTGCGGCCCAACCTGATTACTGGAGTGGGCCGCTTTGATGATTCAATCACAATTAACACAGCCTAGAATCACCGCTGCAGCTGCCGCTCCAGTCCACCTTTCCCAGGCGTGTGTGTGTGTGTGTGTGTGTGTGGTAGGGGAAGGTATAGTTTGTGTGTGTGGTACCTAGAGCACCAGCTTAAGCAGCATTTATGTCTAATCTGCCCAGTGGGAGTTGCAGGGGGCTGAGTGCTAGGCCAGTGTGTAAAGTGTTTTTTTCCCCAGACCAACATGAGTGCTCCTAACTAACCGCCATGCTGGCTCAAGCAGCAATCCAACATGTCCGCCAGTCCCAGGTGGGCTAGTGTTCTGCAGTGCAGTTACTGCTACATTGGACACAAAATGGTAGCCTGTACTGTAGAATGGGCCTTAGTGCTTAAACAGACCACGGACAATCATATTATCATAGAACTGGTTGTGGTCTCATTGCACTGTACGCTCCTTCATCAGGTCAAAACTCTCTCTGGGTTTAAATATAATCATTAATAGGGGCGATCTGGGATCCTCTCCAACCCAATCCCCCAGGTGTTCACCAAAACCGTGGCGGAGTGGCCACTTTGTTGTTGTTTGAACTACAGATTGCCCCTTTAAAGGTGGTATAAGGAGCAATCATACGAGCATACTCATGACACATACCCTATCAGCACTGTATTGTCATGTGATGGAGGAAAATGGCCTCAATCAGTTTGCTTTCTCAAGCCTCGCTGATGATACAGGCGAAAGGTTGAATGGAACATAACACGAGGCATGCAGACTGAGTAGGACAGTCTCAATTCGTCGGGGCATGGACTTTACAAGGTGTCGAAAGCATTCAGGATCCTGGCCCATGTTGACTCCAATGCTTCCCACAGCTGTGTCAAGTTGGCTGGATGTCCTTTGGGTGGTGGACCATTCTTGATACACACGGGACACTGTTGAAACTACTTGTGTCTTGCCCATTCACCCTCTGACCGGTGCACACACACCATCCTTGCCTCAATTGTTTCAAGGCTTAAAAATCCTTCTTTAACCTGTCTCCTCCCCTTCATCTACAATGATTGAAGTGGATAGGAACAAGTGACATTATAGCTTTCACCTGGATCCACCTGGTCAGTCTATGTCATGGAAAGAGCAGGTGTTCTTAATGTTTCGTACACTCAGTGTATAGGACAGTAGCGTTTCTAGACACAGAATCAATGGGAGGGAGGCATGAATAGAAACAGAATGTGTCATCTCTAAGAAAAGGACACACGTATGGACACACACACACACACACACAAACACACACTCACCCTGGCATCGGTGACTTTGAACTCCCGGAGGATGTACTGGGGCATGTTGTACTCGGCCATGGGGTCCACCACAAAGTACTGGTACCTGGCCGAACGCTCAGCGGGCCAGTACTGATGGCACTTCTCCTGTGAACACAGAGAGAGACACACACACATGTGAGGGGGCATAGGATAAATAGATAGATCTTTGAGATGAACGTGAATACATAGACTACAGTCAGCGCAGGTTTAGCATGTGCTCCGTTTGTCATTTGGGTAGTAGTACAGACTGTACTACAGGGGATAACTGAATGATGGACAGAGAGAAGAATGCTTGAGTGGGTCTGTGTGTCTGTGAGTGAGAGAGTGAGAGAGATAAAGTGTCTCCTACCCTGCCCATCTCTCGGAGTTTGGTGAGCATGACTACGATGGTAGAGTTGTTCTCCCACAGCATCCTCCAGAAGTCTTCTGTGGTCTCTGCCAACGGGCCCTGCGTGGCGATGTAAGCCTTCTGTTGCCTGGCAACACATACACACACTCAGGTCAGACATGTAGTGTGGTGAGTCAGACAGACAGAGAGACAGTCATAGTTGCATGCACACACACACACACACACACACACACACACACACACACACACACACACACACACACACACACACACACACACACACACACACACACACACACACACACACACACACACACACACCCCTCCGTCTTTCTCTCTCTTCCCCACCCCCACACCCATTCCACCTACCTGTATCCGTCGATGAAGCTGGCGTTGATGTAGTCGGAGCCCTCAAGGCCCCTGATGGGCTGCAGGCAGACGCGGGTGGTCTCGTAGGGCATGATGTTCACCAGACGGTTCTTGAACTTGTTGCAGGGCAGGTTGGCACTGATGAATCTGGACGTGTGTGCCTTGGAATTGGCCAGGCGCTGTAGAGGAGGAGGAGTTGGAGGATTGGACGGAGGGATGAAGGGAGGGATGGCGAGAGGGAGCGGTGGAGGGATGAGGGAAGATGGGTGAGAAGAGAGGGAGAGGGACATGGAGAGGGAGGGAGAGGGGTAGGGGGAAGAGGGGAGAGAAGAGAGGGAAGGAGGGAGAGAGGGAGAGGGACATGGAGAGGGAGGGAGAGGGGTAGGGGGAAGAGGGGAGAGAAGAGAGGGAAGGGAGGAGAGAGGGAGAGGGACATGGAGAGGGAGGGAGAGGGGTAGGGAGAGATAGGAATGAATGTCACATGGAACGAGAGTCAAAAGGATAGAAAGTGGTAGAGAGAGAAGGAGAGCGAGAGATGGAAGACTACAGAGTAATAAAGAACTGTGAGATCTTATCTGAGCAAGACAGAGCTGAGCCAGAGACGATGGCTGAAGCACCTTAAAAATGCAGACACATCTATTTGATGAATGATTTCATAATGTATGGCTGGATGGAGCAATCAAAGAACACAGTCTTTAATCTACTCCCCATTTCCTTTTCACATCCCTGTGTACTTTGCAACGTGCAGTCTTGTGTGAGGTGCTATCAGGTAAAAGAGTACGACTTGAAGCACTGCTCTGTGCTACTGTAACAAGCTAGCATCAAACAGAAACTGGAGAGGTGTGTTTCTATGAGGCAGTAAACCCGTCTGCAAAAAGTGGGTCACTTTAAGTCTTTGATAATGGGAGTCTGGTATATGCTCTGCACACAGTCGAGCACACAGTCACACAGAATACATTTGAGCAGGCCCGTGCACACACACACAGTGTCATGATCCAAATTGGGACCTGTACTGACAAATGACCATCAAAGGGACCATCACGGCAGTTTGTGGGTCAGTCTGTCTGACAATATCATCCCTCACACACACGCACACCTCACCCCCCTCTTCTCCCTATTCACTCCTTTGACCTTGATGTCTTCTGTGTGTAAGCTATACTTTTTCTGACAGCCTCTCTCTATCCCTTCTCAATCTTTCTCTCGGCCTAACTCTCGCTACTCCTTCCTCCCTCCCTAAAATGTCTCTCACTCATTCCCTCAATGTAATTGTTTCTCTCTCCCTCTCCCCCTCTCTTTCTCCCTCACACCCCTCTTCTCTCTCCATCTCTCTTTCGGTGCCAAAAGCCCAGACTGTCATTGCCACTTGGATTTGGGTCAACCCCCCTGTCCACATCCCATCCTCTCTTCCCTCTCTCCTTTCTTCCCTTTGATCCCCCTTTAACAGAGGCAACTGGAATGAGACTGGCTGGCAAGGCGCCCAGATCTGTTACTACACCAAACTCCGGGGGGAGAGTGTGGATTGGAAAACCAACCAATCTGGCAACCCGTCCTTGTTTCGCTTCCTCCCTAAGGGCAGAGACGCACCTAGGTAACCTCTAGTCAAAGAAACAACCTTAGTTTCCCCTTTCCACCGGGAGTTCTGGATGATACTGTACTTATGTTCTCTGTCATGTAGCCTACCACTACCATAATGCTAAGCAGGATGGGCGGGATTTGCATTTTTTTTGGGACTATTCCATTGGTTGCATTGGGCCAGGCAAGCTTGATCAAGCATAGCTGAAGCGTCGTTTGAAAGAAAATAAATAGTATTTGAACCTAGGTCTGGTGTGCAGTCGTAAGTAAACAAAGGCATAAATATTGCTATGGACAACTGCACTGATCTCAAGCCTATAGACCAGGGTTTCCCAAACTCTGTCCAAGGGACCCCAAGGGGCCCACGTTTTGGTTTTTGCCCTAGCACTATACATCTGATTCAAATAATCAAGTAATCATCAAGTTTTGATTATTTGAATCAGCTGTGCAGTCCTAGGGAAAAAAAACTAAACGAGCCTCTAAGACTTTGGCGGCCATGAAAATTGTCAAGCAAATAACAGCCGGTCTCAGGGTAATTGACCGTTATTTAACATAAACACATTTAGCATCTCCTGGCTCCATGCATAACCTATATGCCACTGATGCAGACCTTTGGAACATCTGCATTTAATAGAGCCTACACCGTCTATTTCAGAAGAACAGAATAGCATACTCTGAGTTGTCCTTATGTTAGGCCCTGATCTGGCTATGCCATATGGCTGTGGGCTACACAAGTTAATTTAGCAGACAAGATTTGCTTAGAATTTCGTGGCATAATTTGATAATATTTTACGAAGAATACAATTGAACATAGCTGAAAATAAAATAGAAAGGATATTTTCTCCAAACGATTTGCGGCACAGCCTTTGTGTAGCTGTAAATGCACCCTAAAAAGTTGTGCCCTTGGGCTGAATATAATAACTAGAAATCCCTTCTCCCGGCAGCATGCTCTGAAGCACCTCTCACTCACATGGCTCTCTCAGATATCTCAATTCTTATTAGCCAACGCCCGTCATGTAAACGGGTTATCTCACATGGCTACAAGTAAACATGGCTCTCCATCATGTGATCGGGACTTTCTCACAGGCTACAAGTGAAGACAGACACATCGGGGACGCAACTGTGCCAGTCCTTATTGAATTCCGAGGCGCATATTGAAAATGTTGGAAGAACTGTCTACATTTACTTTTCGTCAGTCAACAAGATGAGTAGGCCTAACGAACGGAAAAATCACAAGTATATGTTAATATACTACCACCCCCCATAGTACAAAATTTGACCTATTATATTCTGTGCGAGAAATAAATATTCCCAACTTAGTCTGGGACAGTTGTGAGTTGCGATAGATCCCAGATTAATACAACCACAAACATCAAAAAAACATTTTAAAAGCAATGAGGCTGACGCAACAGATCAGAACTTTTAGCTTAAACTGTTGATAAACTATTAGGCTATTTCTTCACAGCCAGCAGCATACCACCCTGCATACCACTGCTGGCTTGCTTCTGAAGCTAAGCAGGGTTGGTCCTGGTCAGTCCCTGGATGGGAGACCAGATGCTGCTGGAAGTGGTGTTGGAGGGCCAGTAGGAGGCACTCTTTCCTCTGGTCTAAAAAATATCCCAATGCCCCAGGGCAGTGATTGGGGACACTGTCCTGTATAGGGTGCCGTCTTTCGGATGGGACGTTAAACGGGTGTCCTGACTCTCTGAGGTCATTAAAGATCCCATGGCACTTATTGTAAGAGTAGGGGTGTTAACCCCGGTGTCCTGGCTAAATTCCCAATCTGGCCCTCAAACCATCATGGTCACCTAATAATCCCCAGTTTACAATTGGCTCATTCCTGGAAATAGCGGGAAAACACCATCTCAAAAGTGACCGCAAATGCCTTTATGCAAGTAATGCTAATGGTGGATTTTTATGATAAAAATGATCTTCCCCAAACTTGAAACACGCTGCACATGTATGCCAGTTATGCTCTACACCCGTTGTAAAACGGATTAATGTGCTTAATTTTAAGACGTTATTTGGCCACTTTAGTTGAGATAGAAGACGTCTCAAAACATATAGGCCTATGGCTAGGCTACATCGGGCGTGCGAATACGATTTGAAAAAGTCTCAAAAAAAGGTATGCGATGTTTCTTGCCTTAACAGCACACAAGCTGAGCATCATTCACAAGTGATAATATATCATATGGTCAGCCATCAGACTATTCGTAATTTAATCTTGTCTTTACGTACAGTGCCTTCAGAAAGTGTTCAGACCCCTTGACTTTTCCCCCATTTTGTTACGTTACAGCCTTATTCTAAAATTGATTAAATCATTTCCCCCCTAATCAATCTACACACAATACCACATAATGACAAAGCAAATAAAGGTTTACATTGTTTTTGCAAATTTATTTAAAAAAAATTAAAACATAAATTCCTTATTTACATAAATATTCAGACCCTTTGCTATGAGACTTGAAATTGAGCTTTCCATTGATCACCCTTGAAATGTTACAGCTTGATTGGAATCCACATGTGTGAAATTCAATTGATTGGACATGATTTAGAAAAGCACACACCTGTCTATATAAGGTCCCACAGTTGACAGTGCATGTCAGAGCAAAAACCAAACCACGAGGTCAAAGGAATTGTCCGTAGAGTAGCCAGTCAGAAGCCACTCCTTAGTAAAAGGCACATGACAGTCTGCTTGGAGTTTGCCAAAAGGTGCCTAAAGGACTGTCAGACTATGAGAAATAAGATTCTCTGGTCTGATGAAACCAAGATTGAACTCTTTGGCTTGAATGCCAAACGTCACGTCTGGAGGAAAGGCCTACTCATCTTGTTGACCGATGAAAAGTAAATGTAGACAGTTCTTCTAACATCTCTCTCCAACATCTCTATTTTATCTGTTTTAGAATAAGGCCGTAATGTAACAAAATGTGGAACAAGTCAAGGGGTCTGAATACTTTCTGAATGCATTGTGTACTAAATAATATGTGACTTTTGTTTTGATTTAGGATTGGACCATTATCATGCAACTGTCTCAAAACAGGGGAAGGAGAAAAAACACATGTCATCTATGCACTTAAATAAGGAATGGAGAACGCTTTTCCCATGGTTCATTTTCATGCCAGCCAGGTAGGCTATACTCCCTTTGTAAAGATAAGCAATGTGCTTAATATTAGAGAAGTTGAGAAATAAATATTGTAGGCCTAGCCTATAGAAAGCTGATGGAACCCTCCTCTTTTTAATAGAGGCCATCAAAACTCGGTTATCTCCCTCATTGCATGGAAATGTTGCGCACCATGTGCCTCTGAGCTCTCATGAAGTGTTTGATTTTCGATTACATTGCATTGATTCCAGAATGATTAGAGGGACACTAGAGTGCTGAGCACCAGGCAGTTAGCACAGTTTGGTAGGCTACTAATGACCATCAGCAGCATCAGAGCTTGGAGAAGCCCAGTTACCGTGACTAAACGGTCATTTGACCGCGGGGCATGACTCGTGACCGCCTATGTGGCGGTAATATGGTCACCGTAACAGCCCTTCGTGCACCCCTTGGGGTCCCAAGGACCGAGTTTGGGAAACGCTGACTAACTGTCGCAGCAACTCCTTTCTAAGACGCAGTAACGTCTCTCTGTTCATTAGTGAGAGGACCCTCCTGCTTGCCCTCGCCGTTTCGCCTCGCCATGCGTCAACATGAACTATTAAATGACACCTTCTCACTAACGCTCTCGCGCTACGAACACCGCTGCCCGCCGCTATTTATCCGGCGCGACTGCATACCTCTCAGTACCGTTATCCCTATTACAGACGGGGCTGTAGTTGTTCGAGATTATATCGTGGTACACTGTAGCAAATGTCTTGGATGAAACCGTCATCATTATTGTTTCTTCGAGCGGCGAGATGATAAATGGCATTGGGAATATTACAAATGATTCTGAGGCGAGATAGGGGCATGTACATGTGTAATTCAAGGTCAAGTGTATCGTTGTGCAAAGGGGGAACAACAAAGTTCGGATAGTATTGGATCATCGGTCTCTCGCTTAGTGTTTGGCCACATTCCATGCACTTCCGTGTTCGGATAACGGGTTCTCACCGCAGCAGTTATTTGTTAAGTTTAAATTCATCGCTTTATGCCTTTTCAGAATAATCCTTCATTTGGAGTCTATACACTGATCACAAAGCTGCTCTATCTGGAGAATATTATTTGATATCCTTGAGAAATGGATTCACAACGAAGACAAAGAGCAGAGAGCTTAAGTGTTCAATTCCTAGCTTTTATAAAAGGCAAAGCTATTGAGTGGTGTGAGCAAACACTGACTGAATGTCTGAGGTTAAGGCTCACATGACTGAGGTATAATAAACTCTCTATAAACATTTGTACCTCCATGAATTGGGTGAGATATCGACATGCCCATTTTAATGCGGCGTTATGAAATATATACAAGTCAATATATATTTTCAAATGTTTCCAAGGCCATTTCAATTTAAACGTTAGTGTTTTACCTCTTGGCTCAAAGATATCATGGATGTGACAGAGCACTGAGAGCAACTGAAGATAAAAACGAAATGTTGCTCCTCCACATAATTGATGGTTTCGTATTAGTAGGCCTAAAACCTAAATAAGCCTCAATTTTGTGCCTTTCCCCACATGTCTTTTGTACCTACATGTCTATGGCCTACCTTAAACTCCGGCTCCGCACCACTCTACCAAACAAATGTCCTCCATTTCGTACCTTCCCCAGCCTCCCCACCCCCAGTGCCCCCATACCCTATCTACACCCCCTACCTTAAACTCAGGCTCCGCACCACTCTACCAAACAAACGTCCTCCATTTCGTACCTTCCCCAGCCTCCCCACCCCCAGCTCCCCTATACCCTGTCTACACCCCCTACCTTAAACTCCAGCTCCATGCCGGTGACGTGCTCGCCCGTCTCCACCTGGGCCAGCTTCTGGATGTAGGAGTACAGGCTCCTGGCCGCCACCTCCGTGTTGCCGCACGCCACCGCCTCCAGCAGCGCGTCGTGGATGAAGCTGTACTGGTCCTCCGTCTGCACCATGTAGTTCCGCTGCGAGCGCATCAGCGTCACGTGGCCGTAGATGTCCACCGTCTTCTCGTGCTTGATGCGCTCCAGCATGGCGTCGATCACGATGAAGCAGCCCGTCCTCCCGACGCCCGCACTGGGAGATGAGGAGAGAGCGGGGGGGGGGGGGGGGGGGCAAGAGAGGAGAGTGGGGAGAGAGAGAACATTAGAGATTGTTCTCGAAAAATCACGTCAGACCGAACAGATACAATTTCATCACAGATGAGAGATTTGAGCGATTGAGACTTCTCGTCTGTCGTTCCCCGCTTTGACAACGTCTGCTTGATCCAGTCATGCTAGTACATTCACATCGCAGCGGTCATTCTGCAGGCACTAATACGAGTGGGTTTGAATAGGATTTTGAAATGCGAAGGATGGCGGGATGCAAGGGCCCAGGGAGGGAGGTGGTGAAGAAGAGAGGGATGATAGAAGAACAAACAGAGGGTTGGGAGAGAGAGGGTGGACCAGGAGAAAGACGCAGAACAAAGAGAGGAAGAGATTGGGGGGGGGGGGGGGACGTGAAGGAGAGACATAGTTAATAAGGAGCGAGTGTGTGTGTCTGTGTGTGTGTGTGTGTGTTTGTGTGTGAGTGACTCAGAGCCCCGCAGTCTAGTGTTAACACACTTTACTCACCACTACTACCGTTATACCAGCACTGCATGACTGGATCTATGCACTGAACTGTACAAACGCACACACACACACACACACACACACACACACGCACACACACACACACACACACACTCCGATGTGTATCGTGTGTATTGTAAAGTGTATTGCTCACGCTGTTGAACAGTGGTTGTGTCTCACCCCCTGACTTGGGAGGGCAACTGTACAGGTTCCCACCGACATGGTAGGTTCCCACCGACAACTCGCCTGGTTGAACCCTTGTTTGTTGC
Organism: Salvelinus fontinalis; assembly: GCF_029448725.1. Classification (NCBI taxonomy): domain Eukaryota; kingdom Metazoa; phylum Chordata; class Actinopteri; order Salmoniformes; family Salmonidae; genus Salvelinus; species Salvelinus fontinalis. The sequence goes on along the minus strand of NC_074678.1, from coordinate 49,967,232 downwards.
CATGGCAGTAAACTACTTCGTACATTGAATTCAGAGCATGCATACTGTGAGTGAGGATATCTTTCCAATAAATATGAATGATTGATCTACTCCCATGCTGTGTGTGAACAAAGATACTGTAAGTATGGATGGAATCCTAACGGTGCACTTCAAATCAGCCGTCTACGGACGTCGATGGAATATCGAGGTTACGACTTGGTCTCTGTACTCTGAGGAATAAGGAACTGTTTCTTTCAAGTGCTGGGTCCGTAGTTTATTGGAAGAAAGTGAGGAGACCTTGACACGGGCTCTGCAGTAACACACCTCGTTCAACAAACCTAGTTGAATCCTTATGGAGTCTAGTTAACCCAGTTGAATCCTTATGGAGTCTAGTTAACCCAGTTGAATCCTTATGGAGTCTAGTTAACCCAGTTGAATCCTTATGGAGTCTAGTTAACCCAGTTGAATCCTTATGGAGTCTAGTTAACCCAGTTGAATCCTTATGGAGTCTAGTTAACCTAGTTGAATCCTTATGGAGTCTAGTTAACCTAGTTGAGTCCTTATGGAGTCTAGTTAACCTAGTTGAGTCCTTATGGAGTCTAGTTAACCTAGTTGAATCCTTACGGAGTCTAGTTAACCTAGTTGAGTCCTTATGGAGTCTAGTTAACCTAGTTGAGTCCTTATGGAGTCTAGTTAACCTAGTTGAGTCCTTATGGAGTCTAGTTAACCTAGTTGAGTCCTTATGGAGTCTAGTTAACCCAGTTGAGTCCTTATGGAGTCTAGTTAACCTAGTTGAGCCCTTATGGAGTCTAGTTAACCTAGTTGAATCCTTATGGAGTCTAGTTAACCCAGTTGAATCCTTATGGAGCCTAGTTAACCTAGTTGAATCCTTATGGAGTCTAGTTAACCTAGTTGAGTCCTTATGGAGTCTAGTTAACCTAGTTGAATCCTTATGGAGTCTAGTTAACCTAGTTGAGTCCTTATGGAGTCTAGTTAACCTAGTTGAGTACTTATGGAGTCTAGTTAACCTAGTTGAGTCCTTATGGAGCCTAGTTAACCTAGTTGAGTCCTTATGGAGTCTAGTTAACCTAGTTGAGTCCTTATGGAGTCTAGTTAACCTAGTTGAATCTCATCCTAGTTGAGTCCGAAAGCTGGATCGAATCTCCGAGCTGACAAGGTCAAAATCGGTCGTTCTGCCCCTGAGCAAGGCAGTTAACCCTCTGTTCCCCGGGCGCCCATGACGTGGATGTTGTTTAAGGCAGCCCCCCGCACCTCTCTGATTCAGAGGGGTTGGGTTAAATGCGGAAGACACATTTCAGTTGAATGCATTCAGTTGTACAACTGACTAAGTCGTTGAATGGGGTGAAACAAAAACCTGCACCAAACAGTGTGTGGCCAGCCAGAAGTATTATTTTCATATACTATATACCCTGCGGTGAAATCTGTCCACTATCTGTAGCTGTGTAGTGTGTTCATGTGTGTGTGTGTGTGTGTGTGTACCAACCTGCAGTGGGCGATGATGGGGCCTGCGTCAGGGGGGTTACAGGTCTTGACTCTGCGTAGGAAGGCCAGGAAGGGGGTGGGGTACTCAGGGACCCCGTGGTCAGGCCACGCCGTGAACTGGAACTGACGTACCTCCCGCTTCTCACTGGAACCATTCTGGAGGGGCAGAAGAGAGAGATGCGGGTTAATTCAACGTGTGTGTGTGTGTGTGTGTTTGGGTGTGGGTGGGTGGGATGGGGGGTAATTGAACGTGTGTGTGTGCGGGGGTTAATTCAACATTTGAATGTGTGTGTGTGTGTGTGTGTGTGGGGGGGGGGGGGGGTATTTAAAATGTGTGTGTGTGTGGGGGGGGTTAATTCAACGTGTGTGTGGGGGGAGGGTAATTCAACGTGTGTGTGTGTGTGGGGGTTAATTCAACATTTGAATGTGTGTGTGTGTGGGGGGGGGGGGTAATTCAACGTGTGTGTGGGGGGAGGGTAATTCAGTGTGTGTGTGAGTGAAACAGCTCTGATTTCAAGCC